>NC_056741.1:1958011074-1958227796 GCF_019279795.1 Protopterus annectens | reverse complement strand
TTTAAATCTATACAGTTTTGCTGGCTCTTTTAAGCATCTTCTTTCTGACAAAGAAGAATAACGATAGGGTTTGTCTGTGTGTGTTTACATCCATCAGTCTATATGATGACCTGGTGGGCTCACGCTTAATACTGTTGCTTACAGAGAGCTCAACAAGCCAGGATGTATAACTCTGCTGTTGGCTTGTAGCGAGGTGAACAATTTGCAATTTGAAATTTCTTTGAGAGATGCCTTATTTTTTCCTGCACAGGGCTGGAGTAGATTTAGTATTAGCAGTGGTTATGGGATTTTGATTGCCCATTTTGTAGCATGGAATTTTCTGAGTTTTATAGGTGGAACTGACCTAAACTAAAATTTAAATGCAAAGTTAGTATCTGCTAGTTATGTAATGTAGGTCATACAAATGCTTACAATAAAGGATGAAGTGAAATGTACAAAATTACTTGTTTGAGGGTTAACAGATGAATATGCATTATGTAATTTACAGCCTTCTTACTTATAATATGAAAATATTTCTTATTCCACATGAAGAATGGTATGCTAACTACACAAGTGAGATGTTAGACATAATAAAATGCAGATACATCTTGGACAAGTTGGGGTTTAACTGGTGATGAAATAACAGAACAGTGTAGATGAGGCGAAGATGACAAGTAGTATAATAGATTGCAGATAACTGAAAATGCTTGGAAAGACTGTGTCCTAGGTAATGCTACAGATGTAGGATCAGTTACATTACAGATAGATTTTGGGGCATTGATTTTCTCTCTCTCTTTTCCATGTTTAGGCCAGCTGCCTTGGACTACATATTTGTTTGGTTCATATTGACTGTATAATAACTTATTAAGTGGGAGAATAGACGGTTCTGAAATTAAGTAGATTCATTTTCTTGCAGTGGTAACTGTGACCTGTCAAATGACATGTGTCTGCCATGCCTATGTGTGCATGTCTGCCATGCCTGCTGATTTTGTACCTATGTTGTGGAAGTAGTTTTAAAAATTTGACCTTTTTAGCTAAGTGCCCGTCTCACCCTCCGCCCTCCCAGTCTTCAACAGCTTCTGGCGCCTTTGATCTCGCAATGTCTTATTTATCCACTGATGAAGGTTTTAGTTCCTTTATGGCTCACAAGGCTAGACACAGACCTCTGTGGAGGAGTCTGTAAGAGACAGAGTACAGGGAAAGGGTTTTTAGTCTCTCTTAATAACTAAGATTTTTGAGGCAACTGATCTTGTTAGTTATGAATCTCTTCATTTTCTCAAGTCATGGGATATGTTTAGACAAATACATGCCAAAAGGTGCATTACATTCAAATGTGGGTCTGATAAGATGCGAGTAAATGGGAATTAAGACTTCTTTGGATCTAGTAGAAATGTCTTTGGAAATTAGATGAGCAGATAAAAGGTTTTCCGAACTATAGTGGAGACGTGACAGTCAAATGATAAGGAACAAGAGTGCCTCAATCCCTTACAACAGTGTCTGATTTGAGGGAAGCATCAACTACATCCTAAGTGAAATTGTTTTGTTTACCAAAATGAACTATACTACATTTTTTTTACATTTCATTTGACACTATTGTCCTTGCACCAGTTGTTAACATGGTCTAACCCATGTTGAAGCAATTGTGAGTCAGCTGAAGACTGAATAACAATGAGGTGTGATCGGTATAGTTAATCAGGAGAACTCAGACATTGCAAACCAACCTGTAGCAGATAACCAAAGAGAAAAGTTTCATAAAAAAAAAATAGACCGATTATAACATGCATGAACACAGAAAAGACAAGAGAAATGCTGAACGTTTATAACAGGCATAATTTAAGAATGCAAAATGTAGAAACTAAATACACAAGTACCTACAGTCAAAACACATTCACATATTTACATCTTTTCATCTTAAGCATGTACAACAGATAACAGAATGAACAGGAGAGGAGGGATGCAAGGACGATTACAGAGCCGTGTTTATCATCAAACGTACAACAAGACTAAGTTAATATAGAGTGTGCAGGAGTATGAAAGGAAAGGTAGAGAGAAGAATGTTGTATGACACAGAACCTGAATGAGGTTTCATACCAGATTAATGAAGGCAATTTCTGGTTAGGTAATACCGTGGAAGCAGTGACAGTACCATTCTTTGCTGAGGTGGTCCTTGACTGAAGGTTAATTATTGATGCACTGTAAACTGAACAGGAAAACTGTTCATCAGCTTTGAGACAGAGAAGAGAGAGTCACAATGTTGATTAATGCATAAAAGCATCTACAATTACAGTACATGACCAGATCTAAGATGGTGAAATACTGTGTACTCTTCTATTAATCTTCCTAAGGCAAGACCTTTACTGAGAAAATGAGGGATATTATAGCATTTTAACTGTACTACAGAACAGATCTGTTTATAGGAGTCCATAATGACTTATTGTGTCCTTTCATGGACAGTTGGTAAATCATAACCAAGCGGAGGCACTAATAAATGTGTATATACAGCAGGCTGCACTCACTGCTGGTAATCCCTATGTTACAAGTTGTTGCCCTTGACAGTGCTGTGCCTTCCATCTGTGCTTAATATATCATACCCTGCATGACACAAAATGTAGACAACAGTGTGGACAGAGGCATTATGCAGGAGCTGGTTAAGATGAGTCACCTTCATGTACAGCCAGTGAGATGTGAAGAATACCCACTCATGTGGATACCACCATAAATGTGGCTTTGTGAATACTAGCTACAAGGACTTTTCAGTGACTAACAGGGACACAGTGTTTATCCCAGGCATCTGCCTCAAGGCTAATTCATTGGTTCCTCAATATCATGAAACAGTATAGGAGGGAGCATATGTGATTTTCCATGTACAACAGAGGAGACAGCCAACATCATACAAGCTTTTCATGGCAAAACATGTTTCCATGAGGTACTGAGGATCACAGACTGCACCCACATTGCAATAAAGGCCACAGCAAGGAAGAAGGTATGTCAACTCTAAGGAGGTTCAACTCATCAACTTCCAGGTGGTCTGTAACACAAAGCTTGTAATGTGGGTTGAGTTTACTCAAACATTTAATAGGCAAAGGTGGATATGCACTGGAGCCATGGTTAATGAAATCCATCAGACATCCTCAGACCATGGCAGAGACTGGCTCTAACTATGCCCTGTCACAAGCCATTGTCAATCTTGGCACATACAATAATGTATAGAGGGCAGCAAGTCACAGTTGTCACATGCACAAGGAGAGGCCCACAGTGTCAACTGCCATCAATGTGCAATTATTTGTGTACATGGTGATATGAGTAACCAATATTTTGGTACCTCCATTGCTGTGCGTATGTGGTGGTAGCTGTTGCAGAAGTCTGACTGTTTACTGGGACATACCTCAGCAGTTGATGTAGCACTATAGCAGATCTGGTGGACATGTCCAGGCCACTCATATGAAATGGGTGCGCAGACCATAAATGTCCCTGTCCACATGAGTATCCTTTCCTGGGATGGTCACAGGTATGATCCACAACATGCTGAAAGAATGACTATTTACAATGCACAATTTCGAAACTTCTATAGATGCAATCATGCGAATGAGTGCGCTTGAAGCTCATATTCTTTACAATGCAGCAATAACTAATGCCAGTCTAAATGGCTCAATCACTTATGTGCAACCACATGAGCACCTGTGAAGCACATTGAGCATGCATGGGAAGATAACTGACCTCCGTGGAGTCATCTTTGTGTTTTACTTTGTATCTTACAGTAGACACCTTCCATGCCAGTGTTCACACCCTAACACCATGATGCTACACTGTCCTTTTGTATGTCAAGTAATGGAAGCACCACAACTGGTTACAGTTATAAGCTGCCTGCTGCTACATATCAAAATACTCAGCATGTGTGATGTGAGAGGATAACAGTTCTTTGGAATGCAGCCTGTTAAATGGCCATAACCTTACAGGGTATTGATAGTGGCAGGACTCCCAGGTGCTGCAATAAAGAAAGCAAGATCTGAGCTTTCTATTTTTGATGCATCCAGATCAGGAGCATCTAACTGAGAAGTCTTATAAGGGTTCCCATTATAATGTGGGTACCTGGCACAATCTTGCCAGAGTGTTGTCTGATGCCACTGGCATACCCAGCTCTGAGTAGCAGTACCGCTGCTACTACAATGACCTGTGGAGGAACTATCCTGACCTTCTTAGTTGGTGGGAAGAAGACGACATTGATGTCAAGACAGGTAACTATTTGAAATGTTGGGAACAAATTTAGTGAGTCCCATATTAGGGAGACTGAATTGGCAAAAAAACGGACTTGCATATACCAAGTTCAAGATTTCCGTTTCTTGGAATATTCTCACAGTATGGTGATCCCTGAGTAGGCATATACAAGTTTAAGGGGTGTGGGGGACTGCCCATGCAAAAAAGAAATTCATAAGAAAAGAGATTCGCTCTTCTCCTGGATTTTCAGGCCCCTGAAATATACTTCTAATATCTGACTGTCATTTAAATTATCTGCTAATTTATATATATGCTGATATTGAGCATATAACTTAGGATTTCTACATGTTTTTTTCTTCTGTTGTAGATCAGAAGGCTACTTTATAGAACATCCTTTATGAGAGGAAAATGGAGATGCTCTCCAGGGGAAGGGGTGCACATAGATGTTTCTTTTCATATTCTGCTTGTATTTATTACATAGCTCCCAGTATGTCTGCATACTGCCAAAGTGTGTGCACCTCTAGTATTAAGTTACATTACTGCGTAAAACATACTGCAAGTGGAATTCATTGTACACTTGCTAATAAGATATTCATTTCATAAAAATCTGAAATGAATTGCCCAGTGATGCTTATCATAACAACTGTACAGGTGTAATAGTTTAAAGAGGTAACACTTGCTAGGACAACAATACAATGCATTGCATTTGCAGGTACTGTTCTTCACATACTCGAAGACACATGATACAAGTATAAAAAATGCTTGTGGAAATAAACAGGGAATGCTTGTAAAGTAAAATCAGAGTTTAAAAATCAAAAAGTCCACAAAATTTACACTGTTGCTCCTAGGCTGGTCATATTTAAAGCTACACCACACCTTTTTGGATAAATCACTCATGTTAAAATATGGAATATAAATGTGAACACACACAAGTAAATAATCTGTCTTTTTAAAAAAAACTTTTAAAATTCATAGAATATTCAAACCCGTCAAAAATGACTACATTAAAAGTTAATGAAACTAAATTGCGTTGATGAGCAAATTGACTAAGCAATACCAATACATAAACATTAAATATTTAATGTGCGAATATTCAGTAGGTTAAGGACTTCAACCTTATAAAATATGACAGGGAGACTGAATCATTAAGGCCATTAGTTTTTAAACTATGATTTTACATTACAATGTTACTCTGATGAAGTGCTGTGATTATTCGGGGACGAAAGCGATTAGTAACATTTGGTTTAATAAAATAACAGTGTTTTCTTGTATTTGGATTGCTTTCCGCATTTCTTTTGCATTATGTTCCACTATGGCATTGTGATTAATTTGGGTTCTGCCACCCCCTGGCTTATTTCTGCATGCATTTTTTAGTTCTTGGTTTATTGCCTTGGAGTTTAAATGATACAAACTTCTTGTACATTGGCATTTTGTAATTATGACATGGGTCTACCTACCTAGCTGTACTGATAACTTGATTAGCCTGTCATACCAGTTATAGCTGAATGCAGCAGCTGAACACAGTGCAACACAGGGTATATTCTTGTTAAGTGGGAAGAATGTGGGTTTATCGGCTGGCAGTTCTTGCTGGTAGCAATTTAGTGTGTTTTGTGGGTATGGGACTTGTGGTTTTATCTTATTGCTAGGTTGTGGACCCATATTGATCGTTGGGTGTGATGATATGAACTGCAACTTTCACGTTTCGGTCTTACAGGTGTAAGTGCTGGTAATGGTATTTACACATTTGGATTGATATGTTTAATGGTAATCTGTGCTGCTGGCTACTGCATTATTAAAGGGTAGTTGTAGGGGTTCCACAGATACTTTTGTCCACATAGATGTATGGACATCTTTTGCACAAGACTACATTGCCCACACCTCCACATACACATGTGAAGGCACACCAAGTAGAGGGAATTTTGGTACTGCATACACCTGTACATCGTACTGCAAGGTTATACTGTAGGTAGGCAGCAGTTTGTGGCGAGTCACAGTATCAAATTTCCTGTTTGTGTAATACACGTTTCTATACTGCTATGGCAGGTCATACATCGTACATATTTCTCTTAATTTATATTTTCATTTTCAAAATCATCTGTCACATCTGTGTCAATGGTATGGCCCTCGTTACCACCTCCTCACTGTTGTCAGCCTTCTTCTGCAGCAACACCACCTAGCTGCAGGGCAGCCTTCATACTGGATGTGACAGTGGAGCAGGCAGGTGGCTTCCCCTGTGGTCTCTGGTGACTGATCACCACTGTTCCCTCTGGTGACACTGCCAGAGTTATCCAATTTGATATACACAGGATGATGATGCAAGTGGTGAGTGATTGGTTGAATATCTGAAGCCTAGCCAGATTCCAAAGGACTTGCTTACACCAGGAAGAACTTCCAAAAGACTTGCTCTTGGTATAAGTCACTTACTCCAGTGCAACACACTGGCATAACTGACCTGCACTGACAGCAAGTCATTTGGAATCTGGTTCCATGTCATTAATAAGGACAAGAAAGAGGAGGAGGGTCAAGTTCAGTGTCATAGTATTCCAAACGGAAATTCAAAAGGTGGTGACAGAGTCATTCAATTTTATAGACTGCAACCTGCCATTTACATATTGGGAAAACTACTATACAGAGTGAATAGAAAGTTCACAGCTGGAACAATGATGTAGCAGAATGCTGTTTTGCATCATGCTAAAGTACCTGGATGTACCAAAATAACCCTGATTAAGCATATATTTTAGCTGTTCTATGAAGACAAGGAGTGCTGTGTCTTTAACATGGCTCTGTCTGAATCTGTTTTGAGAGATTTGAAAGGATATTTTGACAGTACAGCAAAAGGTGCATATGTACATATTTTAAATAAGTAATTCCCTTTTGTGTGTGTGACATGGACCCAAAAACTGCTTAAGGTGCAAGATGAACCTCCTTTATGGGGGGGGGGGGGGGGGGCAAAATTAAAAATTACTAGCATTTCAATTAAAAATGTAAAAAAAGTAAAATTACTTTTTCCAAGCTGAAAAACACAGGATAAGTAAATGCCAATAATAGGAAATGAGACAGGACAGGTGATGGCATCTCCGTCCAACATAAGGATTTCTGGTGTAAGATACAGCCAGAGGCAGGAGGAGGATAATTTGATGTCTTAAGCAGTTCCTAGATAAGGGGTAGTCAAGTGTGAAGATGGACAGTAATGGCTGGTAACCTAAAAGGAAAGTTAAAGATGTAGCATTAAAAAGTCACACTGATTGTGGACACACATCAATGGAAGAGGCATCAAGCACTGGATTAGACTGGCAAACTGGTAAATTTTCCCAAGACTGAAGTTTGCAGATACCTAGCCAGAAATTCTTGGGAAAGTTGCTGCATTCTTCTTGCTGAGAATGAAAATAACTCTTCTTGCTTACCCTTTGTTTTCCTGTGCCTAAAAGGAGAGGGGGTTGTATATATCAAATAGTAGACAGTAAAATATTGGTGATGGACCAACGACTAATGAAGACCTAGATAGTGGAGGTCTGATGAGATTAATTTATTAATGACTGAAAAGAGTAAGGGGACTGAAGAGAACTACACAATTTAATACTCTTGAAATGGTGTACTAATGACTACTTCTGATACTACACTGTAACCAACAGGCAACATTTTGCAGGTGGTCAGTGAAGGAATCTAACAACATTTTGAAGAAGTGAATATTGACAGTGATGGAAATGATAAACTGTTTAATAATGTAAATACCCTGAACTGGACTATCAGTTCACATGACAATACAGACAAGTTGAGCAAAGTCATACTAATGAACTGAAGGATGTGAAACAGATAAAATCCCTGTTTTTTCCAGCTGACATTGAAATCTCTTATGGCTACAGACTCATGTTTTAGTAGAGGTAGACAGAGAAGAAAAAAGTCAACTTTGCTGAACATTTACATGGACTGGGGAGATAAATACATCTGCCAGCTAAACTCAATGCCAACCATAAAAGATATATGGGTAGGGAATCCCACTTAGTGGTAGATGAAAACTTGAAAGGGGAGTGGAAACAGGCAAAAAAGTCAGAGTGTAGAAAGGCCACACCATAAACTACTTTGCATAATCAGTCACATTCGTATAAAATACTATGGAGGATGATTTCAGTGTCTTTTTAAGTAGTTTAAGCCATGCTTCTATGACTGCCAGTATACCTGGCCTGAAAATTTTATTTAACATTTGTTTATTGGGAAAGTCCAACTTGTAATGTGGGAGGAAACCAAAGCATCAGGAGGAAACCCACACGAACGCAAAGAGGACATGGTCCACACAGAAGGCTCCCCAGCTGAGAATCAAACCGGAGAACCTCTTACTGTGAGGTGACAATGTTAACCCCTGCAACACTGTGGCTTCCAAAAAAAGGAAAGATATAGTTAGCGGTCAAGCAGGCTACTCTTGTAGCAATATGATGAGAAGGAAAAATGGAGTCCATCCATTTGGGATTCTTGGGACTGTAGAAACAAATTATTTGCACAAGAGTGGGCCCTGATACAAATGGATATCGCTGGATTAGGATATAATTTCTTTGGAATGTATGCTTACAGCTCATCCGCGATAATTGTCTTTAGCACCTTTTCATAAGTCCTGTAGGGGGAAGTTTTATTACATGAAACAAACATTTTTTTGTAGATATTAATTTTAAAAAAGAAAGTGAAAACACACACAGATTCAACAAGTGCATACCTCTCAATTGTACAGATTTTTGCCTCATATTTTTGGTCAATTTTTCATAAAATTGTGGTTTTCTGGCAAATTAGTGGCAAATCATTAAAGAGTGAAGTCAGAAAAAGATGGCAGACATCTGAGTTTTGGACTTCATATCCTTGAAAAAAAATCATGCTAATGCAAAACCTGTTGTTATATCAACTTTCTAAGTTTGTAAGAGCAATATTTAAAAATTGTCCCTATTTTGGGGCCCCTTGCCTCACTTTTACTTATGGCTTTGTCCAGACCTCTTGCTCTAAGAGGTTGAAAGGTATGAGCAAGTGCAGAAACTGCACAAAGATGAACAGGACAGTGAGTAATGGTATCATAGCAGATATGCCTGATAGCTAGTAAATGAGGCACTGAATAGGCAGAATAGCATACTTGTTACCATGCACACAGCTGTAAATACCATCTGGTTGCCTAACTGATACCAAGAAAAGAGGCAGGAGAAATTAATATTACTAGAATTGAGTTAGGGAGGCAGGGTGGTAAAAATATGTAAACTATCCATGCCTCCTCACCTTACTAAAAACACATGTCCCAATCCAGAAGTGGCAGGCTCCATTACTAAAGGTTTTGTAGCCGATATTTTTTCAAAGTTTTATGATATGCAATTTCAAGTGAACACACTTATCAGACCTAAAATACAATAAGCTGCAACCTCTTAGACATTCAGTGAAGCTGAATGAATGAAAATTAAATGTACTTGGGCCCACTGGCCGTGGCAGCTCTAGGTTTCTTTTCTTGCTGGGGAACAAGAAGGGCATAATAGTTAGCTGGCCAGGCACATAGGATAGGTGAAAAAAACATCATAAAAATAAGGTAAAGAATATATGACTACCTGTAACAACTCACCCATAATCCACTGCTAAAAATGAAAGACCATTTATGAAGGAAAAAAACAGTGAATGCCATAATCTTATAAATCCTGGCAATGTTCACAACACAGAAAACTACTAGTTTGTCATGTTCAAGGATTACGGTTTGGAGTAAATGTTGGTATGCTACAGTGTAATAAGTCAATGATGTAGCTATTAATGCAACAAAAGTGGGAAAAAGTCATGCCCCAAGACGTTCATGCAGAAAAAGAAAAAATAATTTACCCAAATTTAAGAAAACGAAGTCAGACTTATTTTTGTTCTGTGTGGCATTGTAAGGAAAATATTTTTTTTAAAGTTGTTTCAGGTTGTACCTTCTGGTATTTAAGCCCCAACTTTGAGAGGATTTCTGTCTAGACACACTGAGCTGAGCAGAGGAGGGGCATAGACCACAAGTCTGATCTGTGATATAGAACAGTAAGTATCCTGTTTTTTTTTTTTTTTTTTTTGCTTATTTTTACTGGTTCTTCCTTATTCTAGCTATTTATAGCACTTTTTATTGTTTGTTGCATACTTTTTGCTGTATTTTACTGCTATAAACTAATAGTTGTAGTAAAATTGTCTGCTTACATGGCCTGATAAATAAGATTTTACTGTCACACTGTTTGTAAAGCTTTTTTAGCTAGTTTCACTGTATGGAAGGTATTAACTGGAAATTTTCTCCATTTGTTAAGCATCTGTTTGTTCTGATTTCCTGCCAAGGAGTGTATCATATAAGTGATTTGTTTGCAGTTAAAACAATTCTCTAGAGTCTCCTTGCTCCTTTATCTGTTTAAAACTTTCATTTAGTGGCTCATAGTGTAGATAGTAGCTGTAGCACAGCCCAGTTCAGGTTTGCTGTCTCTGTGGCCTGGTTGTTTGTCTGCAGTGTTTGTTCTGAGCACATCTTCCAGGCCATCTTGGCTTAGCAGAAACCTTTCTTCACTTTAGTGAGAGTTCTGTTCTTGTTTGGCTGCTGACTGGTAAAAGTTGGCTGATCTAGGGCTTGGAGTAAGTACTCATTGCTTCTTTTGAGCTTTTTTAAAGTTGTTTCTGGTTGTACCTTCTGGTATTTAAGCCTCAACTTTGAAAGGATTTCTGTCTATACACACTGAACTGAGTGGAGGAACGGCACTGACAACAACTCTGATCTGTGATACAAAACAACAAGTATCCTGTTTTTTTTTTCTTATACTTGGTGGCTTTGCAGTTGCCCACCTCTACTGTAAATTTGATCTGGGACACTCCTCCCAGTCTAGTGTCATTAGCTCATTCTACCTAATACAGAGAACATTTGAGAAGGCCAAGCTCCTTAGTTTCCTAACCTTGAATTATCTTCTGTTCCTCCTTTCTCCCTTTCCACTTTACTAAAAAAATAAATCTACCATTCCTAGACTCTTCTTGTGTTCTGACCAAGTGTGCTTCTCAAACAATCTAGAAATATGGAGCTGATAAGTATATTTTTGGCACTTTTTAACTCTTAATTTTTGCTTGACAGAATTATTTACATATTTGCTGGCATTGTTTTCTGATACTCTAAGTGCCTCAGTCTTGATTTTTTTCCTAATTTACTGCTTTCTGCACTTGTTTTTAGTCATTTTTTAATTTAATTGCATTTATTTAAACTGCATTTGCTTTAATATTGCTACATACTCACGTGTGCTAGCTTGCACTGCACTTGAGTGGTTTTAACTGCTTTTCTGTTATACAAAAAGTTCTAAGCTTGTTTCCTGCCTTTCCTGTAACTAGTCTAGTCCAGATACAGACTTGCTGTATTCAGGACTGTTTGTAAGCATCTGAGCCCCCGCCCCCCACCCACCCCAAGCCTTTCTGTGTTGGAGGGAATTCTTTTAGCTTATCAATGGGAGTGTTAAGCATTAGGTAGCCTATCTACCACAACAGGAATGGTTTCTGGCCAAGAAATTGTAGTTTATTGGCCGTTTGGGCATTTTTCCATCCCTTTCAACTTTTTGGTTTAAAAGCCCATGTTTGCATGGGTTTGTACGTGTTTAAGCATCATGCAGCGATGCCAAGCTGAGGTAAATTATCACTGGTGACAGAAAGTCTGCGCTTCAGTTTTTCCCTTAGATCTTGCTAGTTCTTTCTCTCCTGCGCTTCAAATAGCCTAATCGCTTTCGGTTTTTGTAGCAATTATTGTAGCACACCTAAGTGTCATCAGCACAAGTCGTTCTTCACAGAAATAGCTCCAGTACTTAGAAGTTATGACCACCCCTCCTGGCAAGATTAAAGGGCAGTTACCTGTGCTTTCTCCTATTAACCTCATGCACTTGAGCATTCCAAGGCAGTGCAACTGCCACATGTACATAGACAACCCTCTCCTCTTACCTTGCAACACTCAGACTTGTGAGAGATGCACTTGTATCACCAAATTGGAAGCTATGCACTCTCCTGCCAAGACTGGACTAGCTGGTCAAGAGGAGAAGGTCAACACCTGCGCCACACCACATGGAACACATAGCCCTCCAGAACACCCACTATCACAGCAGTCACATAAAAACACAAACCACACGCCCACCTTCGCAGAGGCTCTCAATAGAAATTTACCCAAACAGCAGAAACCTCCAAGACAGAAATGCACTCAACCACAACACAGCACAAACCACAGGACACACAGCTCACCTCCACAGTGTGCCCCTCAACCTAAGCCCCTAAGGCTAAACACCTTGCCCAATGCATAGGTGACTCAATAGTGAGGCACACAGATGTCCCACTCACCAGGCTGAACAAGGAGAAGGTAACAGTCAGCTGTCTATCAGGCGCCAGAATCTGACACATAACACACACTCAGGTCACTCCACAACAAGTATGACTCTTATTGTCCATGTAGGTGTGAATGACCTGAGATGTACCTCCCTGGACTACATGAAGACAGACATGGTGGAGCTCTCGGATTATGTGGCCCAGGCAGGTATGACACTAACCCCGAGCGGTATCCTACCATCACCCAGAATGATACCGCAGTACAAACAAAAATGATTGACTTCAACAATTGGCTAAGTTTCTGGTGTCATTCTAAGGGGATCCAGTGTCTGTCTGCTTGGGATGACATGATTGACAGATCTCGATGCTTTGCCAGAGATGGCCTGCATTTGTCACTCCTGGGTTTCTGGGTACTGGATAAGGCTCTTGCCACCCCTATAGTGCCTTTTTTTAGGTGGTGTTCCAAAGACCAAATTACCATCATAAAGTACAGTTGTGTACACTTACCATAAATGTAGATGTTCGAGTGTATTCACTGTTGCAGTTATTACATTTGGGTTATCTGCTTGCAGGTAGCCCTCAGTCGGCCTGATTAACAAAGTCTTGAGTCCTGCGTCGGTTCCTGTCCCTTCTTCCATGACGTCAGGTCGTCAGGGGTATAAAACATGCAGATGCCACCATTACATCAGTTTTTCTCAACCCAGATGTCAGGTGCCCCCTAATGGGGAGCAATTAAATATAAAAGTACAATGATATACCTCCATCAAAAAAGCAAATACACCAAAAAGGCTTTTAAGCATAGTAAAGGAAAGTAGAGGTACAGCCAAAAGAAGTTAGTGGGCTGGATGGAGGGTAACCAGGATTACAACAGTGAATAAACTCGAACATCTACATTTATGGTAAGTGCACACAACTGTATTATGTTCTTCGTGTTTCACTGTTGCAGTCATTACATTTGTGTAGATTCCCAAAGCTATGGTTGGGAGGAGGAAATTAGATAGCATTAGGGCCAGCTATAAGGTCCTGCAAGACTGCAGGGGCAAAGCCAGCTCTGGATTTAGAGAAAATTGGCAAATGATAATGCTTGGTGAAAGTATGTACAGAACTCCAGGTAGCAGCTTCTAGGATGTCCCTGGTAGGGACGCCTCTGAGAAAGGCTGTAGAGGTAGATGCAGCCCTGGTGGAGTGAGGTCTGATCCCCTGGGGGATAGGTTTTCCATGGTGCTTATAGCAGAAATGAATACAATGGCCTATCCATTTAGAAATGGTTTGCTTTAAAATAGCCTTCCCCTCTGCCCCTGCAGCAAATGCCACCAGCAGTTATTCAGATTTCCTTTGAGGTTTAGTCCTGCCCAAGTAGAATCTAAGTTGTCTGTGCACATCTAAGGAATACAGTATCCGTTCCCCTTTGTTCTGTGGATTGGGAAAGAAGGTTGGCAAATTAATGCACTGATTAAGAGCCACACTGGATACCACCTTGGGCTTGAAGGATGGATTGGTTCTTTGGGACACCCTGTCCGCATGAAAGATGATGAAAGGCTCCACTGCCATAAGGGCCTGTAATTCAGATACCATTCTAGCTGAAGTGATTGCTAAAAGGAAAGCTGTTTTCCAAGAAAGAAAGTTTAAGTCTGCAGTAGCAGCTGGCTCTAAAGGAGGTAGAGTGAGTTTCTCCAAAACAAAGTTAAGGTCCCAGGCTGGGGTTGGAGCTCTCCTGGGTGGTCTCAAATTTTTGGCCCCTCTGAGGAACTGCTTGAGCAGTGGATGAGAGAAGAGGGGAGGTTTTGTGTTATAATGAGCTGAAATGGCTGAGGCATAGATTTTAATGGAGGAAAAAGACAGGCCCTTGTGAAGCATCTCAGTTAAGTATTGTAAAATCTGAGGTAAATTGGGTGCTGCTGCGCTCATCCCTTGAGACTGGTTCCAGGCACAGAATCTTTTCCATTTTTCAGCATACGATTTTCTAGTACTAGGCCTCCTTGCCTCTAAAATTATATCAATCACAGGTTTACTGAGGGATGGTAAAGGAGAGATTATGTAATTAGCCAGGCTGCAAGGTTCAGTGTTAGAAGCTGATGGTGCAGAATCTGGTTCTCCTGCTGAGACAACAGGGAAGGAGTCTGAGGCAGGTGCCATGGAGATAACTGTGACACACTGTGCAGGAGGGGGCACCAGTGTTGGCATGGCCAGTCTAGAGCAATCAAAATCATCCTTGGTTTGTCCTGTTTGATTTTTGTAGTACTTTGGAAAGCAGAGGCAGAGGGGGGAAGGCAGAGACTGATAGGTTTTTCCAGCTGAAGGACAGAGCATCCACTTTCCAGGCTTGTTTGTGGGGAGTCCTTGTGCAAAATTTGTCCAACTGATAGTTCTGGGGAGAGGCAAACAGGTCTATATCTGGGCTCCCCCATTTGCTTGTCAACATGTTGAAAATCCTTGGTTCCAGTTTCCACTCGTGGGTCATTGTCCATGTGGGTGTGAATGACCTGAGATGCACCTCCCTGGACTACATGAAAAGAGACATGGTGGAGTCCATCTGCCAGTGTATTTAATTTTCCTGGCAGGAATTGAGCTTGTAGGTGCACTTGGTAGCTCAAGGCTGTGTTCCACAATGCCATGGTTAGTCTGCAGAGGGGGTAAGAATGTGTACCCCCCTGCTTGTTTATGTACCACATAACAGTGGTGTTGTCCGTCTTTAAAATAAGTTGTCCTGGAAGGCTGTCAGAGCATTCTGTACAGCTAACATTTCTTTTTGATTGATATGCAGGTGCATTTGACTTAGGTTCCATTTGCCCTGAATGCACTTCCTGCCAGGTGAGCCCCCATTTGCCCTGAATGCACTTCCCTGCCAGGTGAGCCCCCCCCCCCCCATGCATAGTCTGTTGTTAGGGTTTGGGCGGCAGGGGGTGGTGTGAAAGGTAGTCCCTTGTTTTGGTGGCAGGCCTCCGCCCACCAAAGGAATTCTAGGCATAGGCAAGGTATGATGGGAATCATTGCTTCTAGATCCTGAGAATGTTGACACCATAGGCTTTTTAGATACCACTGTAGTTTCCTCATATGCAGGAGGCCATGAACCCCAAGGCTTGCAGTACTTGTCTTGTAGATAGCAGAGCTTTTGTGGCCACTTGTTTGAAGTAGGTTGTCAAATTAATTTGTTTCTCTGGCATGAGGTAAGCCATCTGGGAAGCTGTATTCAAGCTTGCTCCCAGGAATATAATTTGTTGGCAGGGTACCAGGTGTGATTTATTTTCGTTTATGGTGTACCCCAGACAAGTTAGAACCCTTTGTACAAAGGCCAGATGATTCAAAAGTATCTCCTGGTGATTTCTGCCTGAATTAGACAATCATCCAGGTATAGGTATATTTGAATATTTCTTTCCCTGCAAAATGCAATAACTGGAGCTAGGCACTTTGTGAATACCCTGGGTGCAGTAAATAAGCCAAAGGGCAGTGTAGAGAACTGATAGTGCATGTAGCCTGCTTTGAAGTGTAGGTATCTTCTGCAAGATTCCCTCATTGGGATGTGCAGGTATGCTTCTTTTAAATCTAGTGTTGCCAACCAGGCATCTTTGCCTAGCACAGGAAGTAATTGGTGAAGAGTCAGCATTTTGAATTTTGGAATCTCCAAAAAGGTGTTTAGAGTAGACAGGTCCAGGATAGGATGCCATGAATGGTCTTTTCTGGGTACCAGGTAAAGTCTTGAGTAGAAACCTTGTCCCTTTTCCTCTTCTGGTACCAGCTGAGAAAGTACTTGTTTTTGGGCCTCTGCCCACTGATTTGGGAGTAGGTCTGGCCACCCCGCTTGGTGTTGGCAACATGTGGAAGTGAGATCTGTATCCCTGGGACACTATATTTAAAACCCATTTGTCCTGGGTAATGAGTTCCCAGTTCTTTGCGTGAAGAACAATCTTTCCCCCCAAAGGGGCAGTCAGTTGATAAGTGCTTGGAAATTTTAAAAGGAAGTCATTGAGACAGTTTACCATAGGGGGGAGTCTTATTACTCCCAGATTTGGAAGTGGAGGCCCCCACTGCTTAGTCCTGTTTGTCCCCTGGGACTGAAACCTGGGGTTTTTGCTGTGTCAGGGTTTGGCTTGAGAAGACCTGGAAGGGGCTGGAAAGGACCAATTCTTAGAGGGCCACTGCCTACTAAATCTAGGAGTCTGAACTTGTAAGAAATCTTTTAACAGTTTGCATAAATTTAGCTTCATCTTCCATCTTTTTAAGAACTTCCTCTGCCTTGTTGCCAAACAGGCGGTCCTGATTTAAGGGAGCATCTAACAATTTAGCTTTAACATGATGAGGCAAAGATTGCTCCTTTAGCCAAACATGCCTTCTGAGCACAGACCCAGTAACAGCAGCCCTGCAAGAGGCCTCTAAAGAATCAAAACCACATTGCAAAGTATGTTTTCCAACTTGTTCAGCAGAATGCATTAAGTCCTGTAATTCTTTATTTTCCACACAGTCAGGAATCAACATCATTTTCTGTTTAAGCAATCCAATAACATGTTTCTGATACTTTAACATATGAAACTGGCAGTTTAAAGCCCTAATGGCCAAGGTTGCAGAAGTGTAAACCTTCTTACCCAATCTAGCCAGCGCCCTGGAGTCTCTATCAGAAGGGGTAGGATTTTTAGCAGTAGAGGCCTTAATGCCCTTGGGGCCATATGAAATAGTCTCTGGATCCGCAAAAGGATTTTTAAAAAGGAACTTGTGTGACTCAGGGACCCTGTAGTATCTGTCAGGTTTTCTGGGAGCAGGAGGCAAGGAATCAGGGGCCAAACTAGATTCCGAAAAAGCATCAACAACAATGTCTACTACAGGAGGAATAGTTAAAGGCCTATGCTGAGGTAGGAGTAAGAAATCCCTAAGCCTCTTTTTTTGAATCAGAAATATCCTGGCTTTCCCATTGGAAATGCTCCCTTACAGTATGTAAGGTTTCCCCAAAAGAAAAATCCTCTGGAGGGGAAGCAGATGGAATGGAGTCCTCTGCATCAGAATCCTCATAAGTAGATAAGGGAAAATCCAGATCATCAGAAGAATCAGAAAAAAACAGAATCCTGGTCAGTAGATTCATAAACAACTTCAGTCCTAGGCCTCTTAGAAAGGGGAGGTTGGCTACCCCTGATTAGAGTTATTAGATCTTCAGCCATTCTTATCATTTGTTTTTTAGGCATAGAGGCCTGAGTGTTGTTTTTTTAGGCATGGTTCGAGATTTAGGCCTAAGTGAAGAAGGAGGCATTGGTTTAATATGCAAGTCTGTAGGCCTGAATACACCCTCAAAAGCTGGTGCCTGCACAGCAGCTCCGGACCCATCCAAGGTAGAGACATCCGCGGGTTCCATACTTGAAGCATCATGCAGCATACCAGACTCTGAATGGGTCTCAGTAGAGGCCTGCGAATCAGAAGTAGCGGGTAATCAGGGGCTGCAAAAGCTCCTCACTGAGTACCGGCAAACTGGCGACTGGCTTATAAGCGTCATCATCAGTTTTGGACCTCGGTGGACTGTCTCTATCTTTGTGTTTTTTCGGAATCCCGGTAGTCGGATAGCTAACTGACAACATTTCTGGATAATTAAACAGAGAACCGAAATATTTAGAGGCGAAAATATACAGATGACGGATAATGCGCTGATTAAATAAAGCACAAAACCGACAGCAAGGTATGTCGTGGTCAGGGCCTAGGCAAGGAATACAGTACGAATGAAAATCTTTATGTGGTATTTGCTTTCCACAAGTAATGCAATTAACTTTTACTGACATCGGTAAGGAGCAAGAAAAAGTTTCCCCAACGGGGTATTTCGCTTTAGTTGAAGACTTCGTGTTCTGAAACTCTAAAACGAAAATTTTGGGAGTCAGCCGACCGGCAGTTGCGAGCTGCTTCTGCTTTGTTCACCGCACGGCAAGAAAGACTGGGGTAATGGCGTTGGCTGCATGTTTTATACCCCTGATGACCTGACGTCATGGAAGAAGGGACAGCAACCGACGCAGGACTCAAGACTTTGTTAATCAGGCTGACTGAGGGCTACCTGCAAGCAGATAACCCAAATGTAATGACTGCAACAGTGAAACACGAAGAACATCAGCTATAAATAAATGCAATCTGAGGGTCATGCTGCTCAACGCTAAAAGTCTAAATCTCAAGATACACTCATTCGAAGCACTCCTCAAAATGGACATTTGTGCTGTAATGGAGACCTGGTTTAAAGCAGTAGAAAGCACCCCTGCACTACCAGGCTATAACTCATTCCACACCTTTCGGTCCCGAAAGATAGACCGAAGCTCCCAAGGCGGTGGTGTCTCCATGTTCATAAAGGATATGCACACCTCCAGACTAGTAGCCCAGCATAATACATCTGAGATACTTCTGGTACAACTAACATTGGGTAAAACGGCAATCCAGGTCATAGTCTGCTATAGGTCCCCAGCCATGTCCCTAGACTCACTCCATGTTCCTACGCACCCGAGAATCTATCAAGGTCCAACTCAACACACTCTTACTAGGAGACTTCAACTACCCCTCCATCAACTGGAAAAACTACTCAAGCACCAATACACTGGCCCAACACTTCCTGGAATTCATCAATTGCAATGCCCTGGACCAGCTCATTCTGACCCCCATTAGAGGAAGCAACATCCTTGACCTGGTTATTACTAATATGGGCAACTATTGCTCTACATCAACAGTCAATCCCTCCTGGTCAGATCTGACCATAAACTAATCACCATGGAAAGCCACATCTCACACTCACCCCCTGCAAAGGTAATCACATTGAAAAACTTCTCCAAATCTGACTTTGGACTCCTAAAAACAGAGGTGGCCAACTTCACGGCACCCATGCCAATGGAAAACAGCTGCATGACTGCTGAATCATACACCAATGCACTGTACAAACATGTACATAAATGCATGGAAAGTACAGTTGTGTACACTTACCATAAATGTAGATGCTAGAGTGTATTCACTGTTGCAGTCATCACACTTGGGTTATCTGCCTGCAGGTAACCCTCAGTCGGCCCGAATACCAGAGTCTTAGTATTTCTGCGTCGGAGGCTGTCACTTCTTCCATGACGTCAGGGGTATAAAACAGGCAGCCGACGCAATTACATCAGTTCTTCTTGCTGCAAATGTCAGCAGCCCCCATATAGGGAGCTGGTATATGGCGAGGAATACCACCAGTAAAAAGTAAATACCAATGCCATTAGGAATGGCCACAGAGAGGAGAGGTAGAAAGACAGAGAAAGCCAGGAGACTGGAGGGAATGAAACCAGGACTGCAACAGTGAATACACTCGAACATCTACATTTATAGTAAGTGTGTACAACTGTACTATGTTCTTCATGTTTCACTGTTGCAGTCATCACACTTGGGTTGATTCCCAAAGCCAAAGAAGGGTGGAGGCAGTCAAGAGGTGTTAGGGCTGGCTAGTAGGCCTTGCAAGACTGCTATAGCAAATCCAGCCCTGGATTCAGAAAATGATAGGCAAGTGGTAATGCTTGGTGAAGGTGTGTACATCAGGTTGCAGCTTCTAGAATGTCTCTGGTAGGGTCTCCCCTGAGAAATGCTGTAGAGGTGGAAGTAGCCCTAGTGGAATGTGGTCTGATCCCCTGTTGGCTAGGTTTTCCATGGTGCTTGTTGCAGAAATGGATGCAGTGTGCTATCCCTTTGGAAATGGTTTGTTTGGAAATGGCCTCACCCTCTACTCCTGTAGCAAAGCTGACTAGCAGCTGGTCAGATTTTCTGAAAGGCTTAGTCCTGTCAAGGTAGAACCTGAGCTGTCTGTGCATGTCCAAGGAGTGCAGGATTCTTTCCCCTTTATTCTGAGGATTAGGGAAGAAGGTTAGCAAATGGATGGATTGGTTTAGAGCCACACTGGACACCACCTTAGGCATAAAGGATGGGTTAAGTCCTGAGGGAAATCCTGTCAGCATGGAAAGTAATGAAGGGTTCCACAGCCATTATTGCCTGTAAGTCAGACACTCTTCTTGCTGAAGTGATGGCTAGAAGGAAGGCTGATTTCCAAGAAAGGAATTTCAACTCTGCTGTTGCAGCTGGTTCAGATGGAGGGAGAGTCAGCTTTTCCAATACAAAGTTAAGGTCCCAGGCTGGAGTAGGGGCTCGCCTGGGGGGGGGGGGGTCTTAAATTTTTAGCCCCTATGAGGAATTGCTTTAACAGGGGGTGAGAGAACAGGGGTGGTTCAGTATTATAATGTGCTGAAATTGCAGAGGCATGAATTTTAATTGACGAGAAGGATAGGCCCTTGTGCAGCATTTCTGTTAAGTACTGAAGAATAGGAGGTAAACCAGGTACAGTAGTGCCCATACTGTTCCTGGAGCCAGACCCAGGGTATCTTTTTCGCTTTTCAGCATAGGACTTTCCAGTACTAGGTCTCCTTGCTTCCAGAATGACCTCTAGCACCTGTTTACTGAGGGATGCTATTGGAGAGCTCAAGAAATTAGCCAGGCTGCAAGGTTCAGGGTTTGAAGCGGAGGGTGCAGAATCTGGCCCGCCTGCTGGGACAGCAGGGAAGTTTTCTGAGGTAAGTGCCATGGATCCAGCAGTATCATGCTGCGCAAGAGGGGGTACCAGTGCTGGTGAGGCCAGTCTGGTGCAATAAGAATTGTCCTTGGTTTGTCCTTGGTTTGTCCTGTTTGATCTTTAGCAGAACCTTCGAGAGGAGAGGCAGAGGGGGAAAGGCATAAACCGAGAAGCTTTCCCATGTAAAGGACAGAGCATCCACTTTCCAAGCTTGACTGTGGGGAGTCCTTGTGCAGAATTTGTCCAATTGGTAGTTCTGGGGGGGAGCCAAACAGGTCTATCTCTGGAGTCCCCCTATTTGTTCCTCAAAAGGTTGAATATTTTTTGTTCCAGTTTCCATTCATGTGGGTCCCATGAGATTTCTGCTTAGGTCGTCTGCCAGTGAATTTAGCTTGCCTGGCAGAAGCTTGTAGGTGCACTTGGAAGCTCAAGGCTGTGTTCCACAGATCCATGGCTAGTCTGCAGAGAGGGTACGAATGGGTTCCCCCCTCCTTGTTTATGTACCACATAACTGTGGTGTTGTCGGTCTTTACCAATAATTGTCCTGGAAGGATGTGGTCCTTGAAGGCTGTCAGGGAATTCTGTACAGCTAACATTTCTTTTTGGTTGATATGCAGGTGCATCTGACTCTGGTTCTATTTGCCCTGAAGGCACTGCCCTACCAAGTGAGCCCCCCATGCATAGTCTGTTGCATCTGCAGTCAGGGTTTGGGCAGCAGGGGGTAGACTGAAAGGGAGCCCCTTGTTGAGGTGTCAGGCCTCTGCCCACCAAAGGAACTCTGTCTTTATACAAGGAATTATACGAATCATTGATTCCAGGTCCTGAGAATGTTGACACCATAGGCTTTTTAGATACCACTGTAGTTTCCTCATATGCAATCTTTCATATGGAATTAGTAGAATGCAAGAGGCCATGAACTCCAGGGCTTGCAAACCTTTCCTTGCAGATAGCTGGGTCTTTGTGGCCAGTAGTTTGAAGTAGGCTGTCAAATTGGTTTCTCTGACATGAGTTAAGCCATCTGGGAAGTTGTGTTCAAGCTTGCTCCCAGGAATACAATCTGTTGGCAGGGTACTAGATGAGATTCCTTTTCGTTTATGGTGTACCCCAGTGAGGTTGGAAGTTTCTTTACAAATGCCAGATGTTTTACTAGCATGTCCTGGCTTTCTGCCTGAATCAGGCAATCATCCAGGTATGGGTATATTTGAATATTTCTCTGCCTGCAAAATGCAATGGCTGGAGCTAGACACTTTGTGAATACCCTGGGCGCAGTAGATAAGCCAAAGAGAAGTGCAGAGAACTGATAGTGCATGGAGACTAATCTGAAAAGTACAGTTTTCTACCTACCATAAATGTAGATGTTCGAGTGTTCACCCTGCTGCAGTCATCACACTTGGGTTATTCTGCCATCAGGCAGTCCCGCAGTCAGCCTGAGTTCCAAAGTCTTGGTCCGGTGTCGGTTGCTGTCGCTTCTTCCCTGACATCAGAGCACCAGGGGTATACAAGAGGCATCCAACGCCATTTTCTTCAGTTTTTCTTGCCCCAGATGTCAGGTGCCCTCAATAGGTAGGCAAAATGTATATATATATATATATATATATATATATATATATATATATATATATATATATATATATATAGATAAAAATAAAACAATACCTTTAGGCACAAGCAAATACACCACACAGGTTGAATAGGATAGAGTGGTACAGCTAAGTTCAGCTAGTTCAGAGGGGATGGAGGGAGGGTAACCTGGACTGCAGCAGGGTGAACACACGAACATCTACATTTATGGTAGGTACAAAAAGTACAGTTTTGTACCTACCATAAATGTAGATGTTCGAGTGCTAATACAGCTGCAGTAATCACAGATGGGTTTTCCGCCATGAGGGCCTGTAGTTCCGAAACTCTACGAGCTGAAGTGATAGCCAGAAGGAAGGCAGTTTTCCAGGACAAATATTGCAAATCTGTTGAGGCAGCTGGTTCAAAAGGAGGCAATGTTAATTTTTCTAGTATGTAATTAAGATCCCAGGCTTGTATTGGTTGTTTCCTTGGTGGTCTAATATTCTTAGCCCCTCTGAGGAACTGTCGTAAGAGTGGGTGAGAGAATAAAGGAGGATCCGTGTTGTATTCTGCAGAAATGGCTGAGGCATGGATTTTTATGGAAGAAAATGAAAGTCCACTGTTCAGCAGCTCAGCTAGATACTGTAATAACTGAGGCAAGTTCAGTTTTCTAGGGTCCTGGCCTTTTTTCTCATTCCAAGAACAAAACCGCTTCCATTTTGCAGAGTAAGCTTTTCTAGTAGATGGCCTTCTGGCCTCCAAAATGACATCCTGCACCTCCTTGGAGAGTAGGGTCTGTTGTGGTGTTAAGGAATTTTCCATGCAGCGAGATTGAGTGTTTTCAGCTGACTGTGGAGAGTTTTGTAGCTGTGCTGAGTCAGCAGAAGAGGCATTAGAGGCAGGGACCAGGGAGGAGTATGTGTTAGGCTCCTCAGCAGTGGGTACCAGTGTTGCCGTGGCCAATCTGGAGCAATCAGTATCATCTTGGTCTGTCTGCTCTTGCTTTCAAAAGTACCTTGGGCAGAAGAGGCAGAGGTGGGAATCGTAAACTGTCCATGCTGTCCAACTGAATGAAAGGCGTCCACTCTCCAGGCCTTTGGATGAAAGGTCCTCGAACAAAACTTTTCCAATTGATGATTCCTGTGGGAGGCAAAAAGATCTATGTCTGGCCTCCCCCACACTTGGGTTATTTCTGTAAACACCTGAGGATGTAACTTCCATTCATGTGGATCTGTCATATTTCTGCTTAATTTGTCTGCCAGCGTGTTTTCCAATCCTGGCAGGTACTGGGCTTGAAGTTCGATTTGCCATTCCAGAGCCAAGTTCCAAAGAGTCATGGCTAGTCTGCACAAGGGGTATGAATGTGTTCCTCCTTGTATGTTTATGTACCACATTACTGTGGTGTTGTCTGTTCTTATCAGTAATTGCCCTGGATGCAGGAAGTCCTTGAAAGCTGTAATTGCATTTATTACTGCTAGCATTTCTTTTTGGGACCATTTGCCCTGGATGCACCTGTCCGTCATGTGCACCCACCAGGCGTAATCTGAGGCATCTGTTGTGATAACTTGCTTTGCTTGAGGCTTGCAGAATGGGAGGCCTGTGTTTGCTTGACATGCTTGGGCCCACCACAGAAATTCCTTTTGCAAACATGGGATTATTGGTATTATTGTTTCCAAACTGTGACTGTGTTGAGACCATAGGTTTTTTAGGTACCACTGAAGTTTCCTCATGGTGTGCAAGGTTTCCCCAAAGGAAAAATCCTCAGGAGGAGATACAGAAGGGATGGACTGTTCTGCATCCGAATCCTCAAAAGGGGAGTAAGAGTGTTCCTCTGCATCAGAATGTTCTGATAAAATGGATCCCTGATCAGAAGAGGGAGAATCTTCCTCCACTCTGGGTCTCTTGTCTGGAGGGGGTTGAGAACCTCTGATAAGAGTAATTAAATCCTCAGCCATTTTAAGCATCTGTTTTTTAGGCATGGGACCTGGAGATGGGCCCTGTGCAACAGGCCTCTTGGGGTGCCTGGCTGCTTTGGATTTAGTAAAGACCTTAATAGAAAAAGAAGATGAGGGTCTAAAGACACCATGGGTGGAGGTGGACCTGTCCACATTAGTAGGCTCAACATTAGCAAAGGCTTCGGTGGTTGTAGTCTGGGAAAGGGCTGAGGTCCCAGCGTCGGTACAGAGGACACCGCCAAAGGAGTGTCGGTAGTCAGGGACTGCAAGGTGTCTCGCTGAGAACCGAACCACGTGTAGCCTGTTTTGGCGTGGTCGGTGGGGACCGCGGGCCTGCGTGTCGGTCCTTTCCTTGCGTTTTGGACAAAGCGGTAGTCGGAGTGTCCGACGACATTTTATAATCAAAAGCTTTATCAAAATAGTGTTGGGCGAACTCCGCCCGACGCTGAATAGTGCGTTTATTGAAGGTAGCGCAAAAGCGACAGCCCGAGACGTCGTGGTCTGGGCCTAAACAAGGTATGCAGAGGGAATGGAAATCCTTATGCGGTATTTGCTTCCCACAAGAAATACAATTATTAACTTTTTCTGACATCGGTCTGAGGCAAGAAAGCTTCAACGGGTATTAGCTTTAATGAAGACTTCGGTTTCCAAAATTTTCGTAATTCAGGAGCTGGCCGACCGGCACTTGTGAACTGCTTCTGCTTCGGGCACTGCACGGCAAAAAAGACTGAAGAACATGGCGTTGGCTGTGTCTTATATACTCTGGCCTCACTGACGTCAGAAGAGAAAGCGATGACAACCGACGCCAGACCAAGGCTTTGGAATTCGGCCGACCGAGGGACCGCCTGACTGCAGAAAACCCATCTGTGATTACTGCAGCTGTATGCACGATGAAAGTACAGTTTTGTACCTACCATAAATGTAGATGTTCGAGGATCTCCATTGCTGCAGTCCTGACAAATGGGTACTCCGCTGCCCACCATCAGCCCGAATACCAAAGGGCTAGAACCGGCGTCGGTCACGGGCGCCTGAGACTGACGTAAGTACTTGTCAGTACAAATGCGCATGACCGACGCCATAACCTCAGTCTTTCTTGCCTCAGAAGTCAGAATGCAAAAAAGAAAACACCACCCAAAAAACCCCAATCTAAAACAAAAAAGGGGGAAGGAGGGAGGGAAAATAGGACTGCAGCAATGGAGATCCTCGAACATCTACATTTATGGTAGGTACAAAACTGTACTATGTTTGTCGTCTCCCATTGCTGCAGTCCTGACAAATGGGTAGAATCCCAGAGCAACGGAAAAGGGGGGCTGGCCAACTAAATAGCAGGAGGAGCTGCAGACATGCCCTGTAAGACTGCAGTGGCAAACCCAGCCCTAGACCTAGAATAAAGAGGCAAATGATAATGCTTTGTAAAGGTATGTACAGAACTCCAAGTAGCTGCCTCTAGAATGTCTTTAGTAGCTACCCCTCTCAAAAAGCAGTAGAGGTGGCGTAGCCCTAGTAGAATGAGGCCTGATCCCAACTGGAACCTCCTTACCATGATGAGAGTAACAAAAAGCAATACAATGGCCGATCCACTTGGAAATAGTTTGCTTTGAGACAGCTTTCCCACTTGAAGCCACAGCAAACGAAACAAATAACTGTTGAGATCTCCGGAACTCATTGGTTCTGAACAAATAATACCGTAACTGCCTATGCATATCCAAAGAATGCAAAACTCTTTCCCCTTCATTTTGGGGGTTAGCATAAAAAGTAGGCAAATGTATAGATTGGTTCAATGCCACATTAGAAACTACCTTAGGCAGAAAAGTAGGATTAGTACGCAAGGAAACTCTGTCCTGGTGAAAAATCAGAAAAGGTTCCACTGCCATGAGAGCCTGTAATTCAGATACCCTTCTAGCAGAAGTAACAGCCAATAAAAAAGCAGTCTTCCTGGACAACTTCAATTCAGCCGTAGCTGCAGGTTCAAAAGGAGGCAGAGTCAGCTTTTCCAAAACAAAATTAAGATCCCAGGCAGGAGTAGGAGCCCTTCATGGGGGTCTTATATTCTTTGCCCCTCTAAGAAACTGTTTAAGCAAAGGATGTGAAAATAAAGGAGGATCACCATCATAGTGAGCAGAAATAGCTATAGCATGCACTTTTATAGAAGAGAAGGACAAACCCTTGTCCAGTAACATAGTCAAATATTGCAAAGTACAACTCAAATTAGGCAACGTGACATCAAGGCCTTTAGCTGAACTCCAAAGAAAAAATCTCTTCCATTTATCAGCATAAACTTTTCGAGTACTAGGACGCCTGGCTTCCAAAAGGACATCCAAAACTTGTTGAGGGAGCTGAAGGCCCTCATCCTCTAAAACTGAATGCGCCAGGCTGTCAGGTGTAGGGATTGCACCCTGACATTGAGAAAATTATTGTTTTCTTGAGACAATAAGTGAGGAATCCGTGGTAATGGCCAAGGTGTCCCGTGAATTAGGCTCCTCAGCAGAGGGTACCAATGTTGACGAGGCCAATTCGGCGCTATAAGGATCATGCAAGGTTTGTCCCTCCTGACTTTCAACAGGACCTTTGGAAGAAGAGGCAGAGGAGGAAAGGCATACACGTGAAGGTTGCTCCAACTGAAGGATAGTGCATCTATTTTCCAGGCTTTTGGATGAAACAGCCTTGTGCAAAACAGAGGTAGTTGGGAATTCAGAGGAGAAGCGAACAGATCTATGTCTGGAGTTCCCCAAGCCATGGTCAACTGACGAAATACCTGAGGGTCCAACTTCCATTCGTGAGGATCCACCATCTGTCTGCTCAGAACATCTGCTAACGAATTTTGTGCTCCTGGCAGAAACTGTGCTCGAAGAGTGATGTGCAGATCCAAAGCAGTTTCCCATAACAACATTGCTTTTCTGCAAAGAGGGTAAGAATGAGTTCCCCCCTGCTTGTTGATGTACCACATGACAGTTGTGTTGTCTGTTCGAATCAACACCAGTCCCGGTCGAAGTAGATCCTTGAATGCTTTCAATGCAAATTGAACTGCCAGCATCTCCATGTTGATATGCAAGTGAAGCAGCTCCGGGGGCCAAAGGTCTTGAATCCATTTTCCTTTGAAATGAGCTCCCCAGGCTGACTCCGAGGCGTCTGTCGTTAATATCTGACTTGCCTCCGGTTGGGTCAGAGAGAGTCCCTTGTTTAGGTGACATTCCTGAGCCCACCACACAAATTCTTTCTGAATGCAAGGTAGAATCCGAATGACAGTATCCAAATCGTGGCTGTGTTGAGTCCAAACGCTTTTGAGATACCACTGTAGCTTCCTCATATGCAGTTTAGCATTGGGAAGTACTAGAATGCAAGATGCCATGAACCCCAAGGCTTGAAGGACTGTCCTTGCAGTCAGCCTGGACATTACGGATAGCTGCTGGAAGTATAGGTGAAGATTTCTTTGTTTGTCCGGGGTAAGAGATGCCATCTGAGTAGCTGTATTCAGTCTCACACCCAGAAAACACATCTCCTGTGAGGGTACTAGACTGGACTTTATTTCGTTCACAGAATACCCTAGGCATCTGAAAACTGTCATCACATACTGCAGATGTCGAAGAAGTTCGTGCTTGCCCTGAGCCAGTATCAAACAATCGTCCAGATAAGGATAAATTTGAATTCCCTTAGCCGGAGAAAAGCTATTACTGGAGCCAGGACTTTTGTGAATACCTGGGCAGTAGATAAGCCAAAGGGCAATGCAGAGAACTGATAATGCAAATTCCCAGTCCGAAACCTCAGGAATTTCCTGCAACTGGGCCTGATAGGAATGTGAAGATAGGCCTCCTTGAGATCCAAAGTCACCATCCAGTGATCTCTGCCTAGCATAGGCAACAGCTGCTGCAGTGTCAACATCTTGAATTTGGAATTTCCAGAAAGGTGTTTAGAATGGATAAATCCAGAATGGGCCTCCAAGTATTTCCCTTCTTTGGCACTAAGAAAAGACGGAATAAAACCCGTGCCTCTGTCCACAGAAGGAACTGCCTGTATTGCTCCCAACCGAGCAGAGAAAAAATCTGTGCCTGCGCTTCCAGTCTTTGCTGATGAGGCACATCCGGCATACCTTTGAAAGGAGGGAATGTGTGAAAATAAAACTTGTAGCCTCGAGTTATAATGTCCAATACCCATTTGTCCTGGGTAACCAAATGCCAATTCCCTTTGAAAAGTCCCAGTTTTCCTCCTAGAGGAGCTGCCAGCAAAGCAGAGTCCGGCAGCTGAAGACACAGGTCATTGGGACTGCTTCCAAAAGGACTGACCCCTGCCCACCCCAGCAGAAGGGGTAAAAGAATTCAAAGGCCTAGAAGTAACAGGGCCCTGAGAGGAAGGCCTACCTCTACCACGCCTCGACCTGCCCCTAGAATGAAAATCCGAAGAGGGAAAAGACCATCCCCTAGCAGGCCAATTCCTACTGAACTTAGGGGGCTGAACCTGTAAGAAGTCCTTTACCGTCTGCATAGACTTAGCTTTTTCCTCCATTTTTTTCAAAACTGATTCCACTGGAGGGCCAAAAAGAACATCAGATTGCAAAGGAGCATCCATAATGCGAGCCTTAACATGCTCTGACAAGGACTGATCTCTAAGCCAGGCATGTCTGCGAACAACAGAACTAGTAGCAGCCACCCTGGAAGAAGCTTGTAAAGCATCAAAACCACACTGCAAAGAATGCTTACCAACCTGGTCTGAAGCATGCACTAAATCCTGAAGCTCCTTACAGTCAACACCTTCAGACAAAGCATCCACTTTACATTTCAATTGACTTAGCAAATAATTCTGATACCTGAGCATATGAAATTGACAATTTAAAGCTCTCATAGCCAAAGTAGAAGAGGTATACAGTTTTTACCCCACCTATCCAGGGCCCTAGCATCCTTGTCCAGAGGAACCGGATTCTTAACCACAGAAGCCTTAACACCTTTGGGGCCTTGAGAAATAGTTTCTGGATCAGCCCTAGGACTCTTATACAAGTACTTGTGAGCTTCCGGAACCCTGTAGTATCTATCTGGTTTAACTGGGGCAGGGGGCAGAGAATCTGGGTTAAGGGCAGCCTCAGAAAATACATCCTGAACAACATCCAGTACAGGGGGAATAGCCAAAGGCCTGTGCTGAGGTAAAAACAAGAATTCTCTCAGCCTTTTACGAGAATCAGAATAATCCTGGCCATCCCACTGGAAATGTTCCCTCATGGAATGCAAAGTTTCAGAGAAAGAAAAATCTTCTGGAGGGGACGCAGAGGGAGTAGCGTCCTCAACCTCAGAATCAGAATAGGGAGGGAAATCCTGAAGCTCTTCCACAGAGGAATATGACTCATTGGAAGACTGAACCAGATCCTCCAACTCTGTGTCTATCCTGGGTCTCTTCACAGGGGGGGGCATGGAACCCCTAATTAAAGTAATCAAATCTTCAGCCATCTTTAACATGTGCTTCCTAGGAGCTGGACCCTGGGGATTAGCACCAGCAGGGATAGACTTAGATTTAGAATGGCCTTTGCCTTGAGAAGGAGGAGGTCTAACTACCCTATGAGGGGAGGAAGCCACTGACAACAAAGAAGCACCCTCAGCCTGGCCTAACACAGGAGAAGCCACTTCCTGCAGTAACAAAGGCTCCCCTAGACACACTGGTAAACTGTCAGAAGGAGCCACTGAAGCAGTCAGTGGTTCCACAGAAACGACGTCCGGAGTGGACGCCTCATCCTGTTTGGACCGCAAAGACTTATCTTTGCGCTTCTTAGAAGAACCAGTCGTCAGAGAATCCGACGGCATGTTATAATTACAATGTTTACCAAACACCAGCCTAGCACAGTCCAACCGACGTTTAATAGTACGCTTGTTAAAAGTAGCACAAAAGCGACACCCAACAACGTCGTGCTCAGGCCCTAAACAAGGAATGCAGAGTGAATGGTAATCCCTATGAGGAATCTGTTTCCCACAAGAAATACAGTTATTAACTTTTTCTGACATCCGGCAACACTGAGGCAAGAAAAAGACAAAAAATGTTCCCAACAGGGTACTTAGCCAACTTGGTATCTGGTCTGAAACTCGAAAACCGACAGTTCCAGAATGCCGAACGGCACTTGTAAAAACTGCTTCTGCCGAGGACCATGCGACAAGAAAGACTGAGGTTATGGCGTCGGTCATGCGCATTTGTACGGACAAGTACTTACGTCAGTCTCAGGCACCCGTGACCGACGCCGGTTCTAGCCCTTTGGTATTCGGGCCGATGGTGAGCAGCGGAGTACCCATTTGTCAGGACTGCAGCAATGGGAGACGACGAACATCATCTGTACTATGTTCATCGTGTTACCCTGCTGCAGTCATCACACTTGGGTTGAATCCCAAAGCTAAGGATGTGAGGTGGAGTTAAACAGGGTTAGAAGGAGCTAGTAGGCCCTGCAAAACTGCAGTGGCAAAACCAGCTCTAGTCTTAGAATATAGAGGTAAGTGATAGTGTTTGGTGAAGGTGTGCACTGAACTCCAAGTTGCAGCTTCCAGAATATCCTTGGTTGGCACTCCCCTGAGAAAGGCTGCTGATGTAGCTGTAGCCCTGGTGGAGTCAGGCCTAATGTTAGCAGGTACTGGTTTCCCATGATGCGTGTAGCAGAAATGTATGCAATGCCCTATCCATTTAGAAATGGTCTGTTTTTTTTTAGATAGCTTTTCCTTGTGATCCTGTAGCATAGGCTACAAAGAGCTGGTCAGAATTTCTGAAAGCCTTAGTTTTATCCAAGTAGTAACGTAATTGCCTGTGAATGTCCAAAGAGTGCACGAGTCTTTCTCCTTTGTTCTGGGGATTTGGGAAAAAGGTGGGCAAATGAATGGTTTGGTTTAGGGCCACACTGAATACCACTTTTGGCATAAAGGAAGGGTTAGTTCATAGAGAGACTCTGTCTTGATGAAAAATGAGGAAAGGCTCCACTGCCATTAGTGCCTGTAGCTCTGAGACTCTTCTAGCTGAGGTTATTGCAAGTAGCAGGGCAGTTTTCCATGAAAGAAATTTTAAATCAGCCGAAAAAGCTGATTCAAAGGGCGGCAGTGTAAGCTTTTTCAGAACAAAGTTGAGATCCCAAGTAGGTGTTGGTGCTCTCCTTGGCGGTCTTATGTTCTTAGCCCCTCTGAGGTACTGTCTTAGGAGTGGATGTGAGAATAAAGGAGGATCCGTGTTGTAATGAGCTGAAATTGCGGTGGCGTGGATCTTAATAGATGAAAAGGAAAGACCTTTGTGCAACATCTCAGTTAAATATTGTAGAATCTGAGGAATGTTTGGATCAAGGGGATTTTGGCCTTTAGCCTGGTTCCAGGCGCAAAATCTTCTCCATTTGTCTGAATAGGTTTTCCTGGTGCTGAGCCTCCTGGCCTCCAGAATGACATCCATAACTGCTTTGGACAGAGGTGTTGGCTGGTTGTTTAGGTAATTTGCCATGTAGCCAGGTTTAACGTCTTGAGCTGGCTGTGTAGAATCTGATTGTCTCGCTGGGTCAGCAGGTGAGGAATTTGTGGTAAAATCCATGGTGGGCCGTGGGCCATGTTCCTTAAAATTGGATACCAATGCTGGCAATGGCCAGTCTGGTGCAATGAGCATCATTTGTGGCCTCTCTAATCTGACTTTCAGCAGTACCTTTGCTAGAAGAGGCAGTGGAGGAAAGGCATACACTGTTGATGTTTTCCAACTGAATGAGAGGGCGTCCACTTTCCAAGCTTGTGGATGGAATGTCCTTGTGCAAAATTTTTGAAGTTGGTAGTTTTGTGGGCTTGCAAACAGATCTTTGTCAGGGCGTCCCCATTTTTGAGCTATCACTGCAAATACTTGTGGATTTAGTTTCCACTCGTGTGGATCCACGATGTTTCTGCTTAGGTTGTCTGCCAATGTGTTTTTCTTTCCTGGCAGGAATTGTGCTTGTAATTGAACCTGGTAAGACAGTGCAGTGTTCCACAAGGTCATTGCTTGCCTGCATAGAGAGTAGGAATGTGGGCCCCCTTGCTTGTTTATGTACCACATTATTGTGGTATTGTCCATCTTTATTATTAGTTGTCCTGGGTGTAAGAGGTTCTTGAAAGCTGTTAGGGCATTCTCTACTGCTAGCATTTCTTTTTGATTGATATGCAGATGCCTCTGATCTGTAGTCCATTTGCCCTGAATGCACTGTCCTGCCATGTGTGCTCCCCAGGCATAGTCCGATGCATCTGTTGTCATAGTTTGCCTGGCTGTGGGTAAGGTGAAAGGCTGACCCTTGTTGAGGTGACATGCCTGTGCCCACCACAGAAACTCCTGTTGAAGGTAGGGAATGAGTGGTATCATTGTTTCCAAGCTGTGGCTGTGCTGAGTCCATACACTTTTCAGGTACCATTGTAATTTTCTCATATGCAGTTTTGCAAATGGTATTAGTAGTATGCAAGATGCCATGAATCCCAAGGCCTGCAGAATTTTTCTTGCAGGGAGTTGGGTCTTTGTTGCCATTATTTTGAAATATTGAGTCAGCTATTGTTTCTGGTCTGGCATGAGATAAGCCATCTGGGCCGTTGTATTCAAGCTGGCACCCAGGAATATTATGTTTTGTGAGGGCACTAGTTTTGATTTCTTTTCGTTTACTGTGTACCATAGGCAACTTAGGAGGTGTTTGACAAATGCCAGATGCTTTAAAAGAATGTCCTTGCTCTCTGCTTGAATAAGGCAGTCGTCCAGGTATGGGTATATTTGAATTCCTCTTTGTCTGCAGTATGCAATTACTGGTGCCAGGCATTTTGTGAAGATCCTGGGTGCAGTAGATAAGCCAAAGGGCAGTGCAGAGAATTGATAATGCGTTGAACCTGCAATGAAGTGGAGGTATCTTCTGCAATTTTGTCCGATAGGGACATGCAGGTATACCTCCTTGAGGTCCAACGTTACTAGCTAAGCATTCTTGCCCAGCATGGGAAGAAGCTGCTGTAGTGTTAAGCATCTTGAATTTTGGTACTTGCAGATAGGTTTTCAGAAATGAAAGATCCAGAATGGGTCTCCAATGCTTTGTCCTTTCTTGGGACTAGAAAGAGTCTTGAGTAAAATCCTTGTCCTTGCTCCTGTGTAGGTACCTGTTGAATGGCTCTCATGTCCATGAGAGTTGTAATTTGTTTTTGTGCCTCTGCCCATTGATTTGGTGGCAGGTTTGGCATTCCTTTTATCCTTGGTAAGGTATGAAAGTGGAATCTGTATCCTTGAGAGACAATGTCTAGAACCCATTTGTCTTTTGTGGTGCCAGTTGTCTGCAAAAAATGCTAATTTTCCTCCCAAGGGAGCTGCCAGGAGAGATTTGCTTGGTAGTTTGAGGACTGAGTCATTGTGTTTATCTTCTGCTAGCCTGGGGCCTGTCTTCTCCTCCTTTCTGGGTAGCAGTACCCCATTGGTGAGGTTTGTAAGGGCCTTGTGACTGACCTCTGCCCCTTGGGCGTCTGTATTTGCCTCTTTGTGATCTGTCAGAAGCTGGAAAGGACCAGTTTTTCGTTGGCCAATTTCTGCTGAAACAAGGGGGTTGTACCTGCAAAAAATCCTTGACCATCTGCATAGACTTTGCCTTATCCTCCATTTTCTTTAAAACCTCTTCTGCTTTGACACCAAATAATACATCCTGCTGTAAAGGTGCATCCAATAATTTTGCTTTAACATGATCAGGAAGGGTTTGTTCTTTTAACCAAGCATGTCTACGTATGACAGAACCAGTAACAGCTGCTCTACAGGAAGCTTATAATGAATCCTGCATTTCCTTGAATTCAGACTGTTCAGTATGTGTGCTCATTTTTTGTTTTAATTGAGACATTAGGAATTGCTGATATTTCAGCATGTGAAACTGACAATTTAATGCTCTCATAGCCAGAGTTGCTGAGGTGTATATTTTCTTTCCCAGTCTATCTAGGGCTCTGGAATCCCTTTCAGAGGGCACAGGATTTTTAGCCATAGAAGCTTTAGCTCCCTTAGGACCCTGGGAAATTGTTTCTGGGTCAGCCACAGGGCTTTTATAAAGGAATTTGTGCGAGTCAGGTACTCTGTAGTATCTGTCTGGTTTGGCTGGAGCAGGAGGTAGAGAGTCTGGATTTAGACTAGACTCCAAGTAAACATTATCCACAATATCCAAAACTGGAGGGATAGCAAGAGGTCTGTGCTGGGGTAGTAAAAGGAACTCTCGGAGCCTTTTCTTAGAATCAGAGTAGTCCTGGCATTCCCAGTGGAAATGTTCCCCCATGGTATGTAAAGTTTCCCCAAAGGAGTAGTCTTCAGGGGGAGATGCTGAGAGAATAGAGTCTTCAGCATCAGAGTCTTCATAAGGTGGAAAAGTGTAATCCTGTTCCTCAGAAGAATCTGAGGAAATTGAAACCTGGGCAGAGAAGGCATAATCCTCCTCTTGTCTTGGTCTTTTATCAGGAGGGGGATGGGAACCCCTGACTAGGGTAATCAAATTTTCAGCCATCTTAAGCATCTGTTTCTTAGGCATAGGGCCTTGAACTGTAGACTGATGTACAATCTTCTTTGGTTTTAAAGGAGTTTTAAGCTTAGCATAAGATTTAATGGTGAGTGTAGTCGGTCTGAAGACACCTTCTGCAACCGAAGGTGTTTCCACTGCACCGGGGTCTACTTCTGCTCCGGTGTCGGAAGGGCCTAATGAAGATGGCTGCGTCAGCCTAGTAGACTCCACTTGGGAATCCACAGCTGTCTGGGGTTCCAGTTCTGTGGTCGTCAAGGGCTGTGTAGGCGCCTCACTGAAAACCGGAGAACCGGCGACAGGCCCAGCAGAGGCCTCGGAGTCTGGCTTGTTCCTAGGCTGCCTGTCCTTATCCTTGCGTTTTTTATGCATGCCAGTCGTCGGCTGCTCCGATGGCATGATATAATTAAATTTCCTACCAAAGTAATGTCGTGCGAAGTCAAAATGGCGTTTGATAGTTCATTTATTAAACCTAGCACAAAACCGACAACCTGTGACGTCGTGGTCTGGGCCTAGGCAAGGAATACAATAGGAATGGAAGTCCTTATGAGGTATTTGCTTCCCACAAGAAATGCAATTGTTAACTTTTTCTGGCATCGGACTGAGGCAAGAAAAGGTTCCCCAACGGGGTACTTAGCTTTATTGAAGACTTCGGACTGAAATTCGAATTGAAAATCTCAGGTGTCGGCCGACCGGCACTTGCGAACTGCTTCTGGCACCGCGTGGCAAGAAAGACTGAAGAAAATGGCGTTGGATGCCTCTTATATACCCCTGGTGCTCTGACGTCAGGGAAGAAGCGAAAGCAACCGATGCCGGACCAAGACTTTGGAACTCAGACCGACTGCGGGACCGCCTGATGGCAGGATAACCCAAGTGTGATGACTGCAGCAGGGTAACACGATGAACATCATAGGTATTTCCTGCAAGATTCCCCTATTGGAATGTGCAGGTAAGCTTCCTTTAAGTCTAAGGTTACCAACCAGGCATCTTTGCCTAGCATAGGAAGCAGCTGTTGAAGTGTTAGCATTTTGAATTTTGGGATTACCAAAAAGGTGTTGAGAATAGAAAGGTCCAGGATAGGATGCCAGAGGCCGTCTCTTCTTGGTACCAGGAAAAGTCTTGAGTAAAAACCTTGTCCCCTTTCTTCTGTTGGGTCAGGTTCAATAGCCCTGATACCTGCTGTTGAGCCTCTGCCCACTGAATTGGGGGTAGGTCTAGCCAACCGTTTGGGGTTGGTAAGGTGTGGAAGTGGAATCTGTATCCCTGGAAAACTATATTTAAAACCCATTTGTCCTGGGTAATGAGTTCCGAGTTTTTTGCATGCAGGGCGAGCTTTCCTCCTAAGGGAGCAGGCAGTTCAGCAGGGCTTGGAAGGGTTAAGGTTAAGTCATAGTGGCATTTTTCCATAGGGGGTGTCTTACTACTTCCAGCTTTGGAAGTGTGAGCCCCCCACTGCTTAGGACTGTGTGTAGCCTGACACTGTAACCTAGGTGGTCTGCTGTTCCTGGTTTTGGACTGAAGGCCTGGAAGAGACTGGAAAGGACCAATTCTTAAGAAGGTCAAGGCCTACTAAATCTGGGAGGCTGTACGCAGGAAATCTTTAACAGTTTGCATAGATTTAGCTTTTTCCTCCATCTTTTTAAGGACGACTTCTGCTTTATTTATTTTTTATTTATTTATTTCAGTTTGATTATCGGGGAGGTCCACTGGGCTTGGGGGCCCATTTTCAGTGGAGGCCCAGGGAGAAAAGCTCCACATTAACAACAATTTTAATTACAAAAAAAAGAGTTCAGACACAGATAACATTACAATTAACAGTTGTGTACAAAAATAGACTACAATACCAATATCAGCTGGCTCAAAGCAAAAAGTATTAACAATTTAAGTTCAGTGGGAAAAAGACTGCCATATGTATAGAAAGCAAAGAAGAAAAATTAAAACATTAAAAACTTTAAATGTTTAGAAGCTTAATGCAATTAGTATTTTAGTTGAGGAGAGGAAGGTAAGGAGGTTTGCCTGGGTAGCTTAAGCAAAAAGAGAAAAAAAAATGCTTTAGTAGCTACTACATTTAGAATTGTAAGTGGGCTTAGAGGAGGATTAGGAAGGTATAGAGGTTAGCCTGGAGAGAAAGGGGAGGATAATTGGACAGGTGTTGGTTGAAGGGTACAGTTGCATATCCTATTTAGATAAAGGTGAGAATAAAGTTGGGTTTTGAAGTTGGTTAGGTTGTTGCAGGTTCTTAGGGAGATGGGTAGGGCATTCCATTTTTTATCAAGGGTGAAGGATAAGAGATGTTGGCCTGCTGAGTGCTTTGGTTTTTGTACTGTGATCTGGTTTTGGTGAGAAGATCTACGGGATCTGAAGGGAGTATAGGGTTGAAGAATATTCAAAAGTGCAGGACAGTTAGTGGGATGGAACAGTAGTTTATGAGCTGTGGTGAGTTGGAGAAAGTTAAGATTATTTGGGAGTTCAAGCCAGTTTAGAGAGTGAAGGGAAATGCAGTGATGAGAGGAGGATTTGGATTTAGTGACAAATTTAGAGATTTTATTGTAGCATTGTTCCAATTTGGAGGTAAGGATAGAAGATAGGTTAGTGAGCAGAGGAGCGCCATATAGTAGAGGCAAGGGTTAGTCTAGTGGAAGGGGACAGAAAGTGGATGTTTCTATACAGTAGGCCAAGTTTTGTGTGTGTTTTTCTGATATTTAGTTGAATATGAGTATTGAATTTGAGCTGGTCATCTATTGTAACACCAAGAAGTTTAGTGGAGGTTACTATTTAAATTGTGGAGTTGTTAAGGCTGGTTATTTGGAAAGAGTTTTTGTCAAGAGATGAGGATTTGGAGGGGGAGAAGAGCAGGATCTTGGTTTTGCTGGCATTTAGCAAGAGGTGGTTTTGGAACATCCAGTTTTCAGTGGCTGAAAATGCTGTTTGGGTTAGAGCTTGGAGCTCTGTTAGATAAGGGGCTTGGCAGATCAGAGTGGAATCATCAGCATATTGCACAATTGTGGTGTTGGGGATGGCTTTATGAAAGTTGTTAATAAAGATATTGAATAGTAATGGGCCAAGAATGGAACCTTGGGGTACTCCAGTAGGGGTAGGAAGGAAGGCAGACGTACCTTGGCCCCACTTCACAGCTTGGGACCTGTTTGAAAGGTATCTGGAGAACCAGCAAAGAGCTTTTTGACTCAGGTTGAGGTCAGAGAGGTGGTTTAGAAGGAGGGAGTGGGAGATGGTGTCAAAGGCTTTGGATAGATCTAGTAGAACAGATGACACTAAATTTCCGGAGTCACGTGCGGAGTTCACAGAATGAAGGAAAGAGAGAAGGGCGGTGTTAGTGCTGTGTCCAGGACGGAAGCTGTGCTGGGTTGGAGAGAGTAGTTGGTGTTCAGTAAGGAAAGGCATGAGCTGTAGGCGGATACATTTTTCTAGGATTTTGGATATAGGGGAGAGGATAGCAATGGGACAGAAATTGGAGATGTTACAATTTTTGCCTCCTTTGTGAAGTGGAAGAATGAAAGCAGAACGCCAGAGTTTGGGTACATAGGATTTGAGTAGAGACCTATTTATTAGGATGCTGATGGGAAATGATATGGAGTCAGAAGCTATCTTTAGGAAGGAAGGGATGTCATCAGGGGCATTGGAGCAAGGCTTTAGCTTATAGAGCAGTTTCTTTATTAGGTTGGTGGGTACTGGTTTGAGGTTGAAAATCTGTGGGGCTGAAAAGGGAGAGGAAAATAGATTTGGGGGGGGAAGGGTTGCTGTTAGTGAAAGTCTTGGTTAGTTCGACGATAGAGGAGGTGAAGAAGGAATTGAATAGTGAGGCAATTTCTGTCTCAGATTTGCTGGTGTCAGGGCAGGCATTTTTTGTACCTGGTGTAAGGAGGGAGTTAATGGAGTTCCAGAACTGTTTGGGATTTCTTGTGTGGTTTTCCTGTAGTTTGATGTAGTAGGATTTTTTTTTTATCTGTAATGACTAGTTTTTTGGCAAGATTTCTTAGTTGTTTAAACTTAAGGAACATTTCAGGTTGTTTGTGTTTAAGGTAGGCTTTTCCAGGTTTTATCCCTTTGAAGCATAATCTTTTTAGTGTCACTGGTGAGCCAAGGGGTGGTTTTAGTTTTGATTCTTTTTCGTCTGATTGGGGCTTGGGTGTTAAGGATAGTTAAGAATGTGGAGTTGAAATACTCAACAGCTTTGTCTAGAGACAAAGTTTTTAGGGGGTTCCAGTTAGTTAGCTTCAGGGAGTTTGAGAAAGAAGTTTGATTAAAGTTAGTTAGGTTACGAGTTTCAATAAAGTGGTGAGAGGGAGGTGAGGAGGGAGTGGCTTGAAAGGAGAAGGCAGGGAGGTGGTCTCCTAAAGGGTCAGGAATGACACCAGATTTTATAATTTTGTGAGGATGTGATACTAGTATCCAGTCAAGTATGGAGCCAGGGGGGTTAGTTTTGTTAGGTCTGGTAATTGAGTTTGTAAGTTGAGTGAAGTTGAATAGGTTGATAGTAATGGAGGGATTAGGGTTGCTGATTTTTCCCCAGTCAATGTTTACATCTCCCATAATAAAGGTTTCTAGTTTAATGTTAGAAGAGGACCATGAGAGGATGTCTTCTAAAGTATTGGTATTGTTACCAGGAGGAATGTAGAGGGAAATAATACAGATGCTTTTGTGGTTATTTATTTTTAGTATACCAATAACTAGTTTTGCATTATTAAAAGAGGGGATGGTGTTGGGGTATGGGGTCATAGTTAGGAGGTTGATTAAGGCAACTCCACCTCCTCTTCTATTAGTACGATCAGATTGGAAAGAATGAAATCCTGGAGGTAGGAATTCAGATTCATTAATGTGTGGCTTTAGCCAGGTTTCAGAGATGGCTGCTATGTCTGGGGAGTTATGGGAGAGCCAGGCATGGAAGAGTGTTAATTTATTTTTTAAACTTTGTGCGTTGATTGTTAGGAATTTGAGGTTTTTATTAGTAGTTTTATTTTTGGAGCAAGACTGATTAGTAGGAGAGAAGTTTGGGCCTGGATTGGGGTGTATGTCACCAGCTAAATGAAGACCAGTAAAGTTGGGGATACGTTTATTTGATTTTTTAGGTAGATAATGTTGGTAGCGAGTTGGTTTAAGTTTGTAGTAGTTGTTAGTGATTAGAAAAAGTTTTATTTTTAAGAGAAGGAGAGGGTGGGATGGAACTAAAGATGCAGAGATGTTGTGTAAGTGTGATGTGTAATGGTGCTGGGGAGTGAAAGGGGGAGAGGGAATATGAGAGTTAGTATAGGAGGTTAAATGGTATAGTGTTAGTAGAAGTAAGATGAAGGGAGAGTAGAGAAGTACTTTGGAAGGAAGGCTGAGCATGGTAATGGGAGACAGTTAAGGATTAAAAGAGAAAGGAGATATGAGATTGTGTGTTGGGGGTGTGTTATTGAGAAGTAGGCAGGGTAGAAAAGTGGGAGAGTGTAGGGTGTATCTTGATAGGCTGGAGAGTAGGGAAGGCCTAATAGTGATGAGTGTCCTGACTGGTTGGGGAGGGACCACAGAGTTAGGGATAAATCTAGGACTACTGGGGGTAGGGGAGCAGAGTGAGCCCGTAGGGCGAACGGAGTGGGAAGAGCCAGGAAGGCGGGAAGGCCCAGAAACAATCAGTGACCTGAGGCAGGAGAAGGAGAACTACTGCAGGGGTGCAGGTATATGAATTAAAAACTTTCTTTGTACTAATAAGTCTTAGTGTCCTAAATCAATGGGGAAAAAACCTTCTAGTAAAGCAAGTATATAAGTAAGAAGGGATGACAGTACAGCTGTCTTGGTGAGGGACAGAGAGACTTACTAAAGCAGGTATATGTGTGAGGGGAAATAAAATTACAGCTTTCTTGGCGAGGGGCAGAGACACTTTCAAGGTAGAGTTATTTAGTGGAGAGTAAGGGGGACTGTATTGCTGGGCTTAAATTATAGGGATTATGCTGCCACCTAGTGGAGAAAAGAGGGAGGTGCACTGGCGGGAGAAGAGGTTCCACTTAGAAGTTCAGTATATAGAAGTTAGATAGAGGTTAAGTATGTGGAGTAGATTGTAAGACAGTAAGCCAAGGATGAGGTGGTGAGGGGGGGCCTGTGCAGTGACCACTGGTAGGCTGCTTTCACACGTACCGAGGTAGAAATGTTGCTCAAGTTACAGTTGATGCTAGTAAAACATATTGTAAGACAGAGTACATACATACACTGAGTCTCTTTAGGGAGACAGGGTCCCAATAAACTTCATATAGATCAAGTAGACTGCCCACTGCCATCTTCTCTGAAAGGAAGGATATTCTGTTTTGTAGTGAAGAAGGGGAATAACACCTTGGGGAGCGGACTGAGTCTCTTTAGGGAGATAGGGTCCCAATAAACTTAATACAGATCAAGTAGACTGCCCACCGCCGTCTTCTCTGAAAGGAAGGATATTCTGTTTTGTAGTGAAGAAGGGGAATAACACCATGGGGAGCAGCGGGAAACGTGAGCAGCAGCCTAGACAGGGCCGAATGCCAAACAGGCGGTCTTGGTTTAAGGGAGCATCCAGTAATTTAGCTTTAACATGATCTGGCAAGTTTTGCTCCATAAGCCAAGCATGCCTTCTAAGTACAGACCCAGTGAGAGCAGCCCTGCAAGATGCTTCTAAAGAGTCAAAACCACATTGCAAAGTATTTTTAACAACTTGTTCAGCAGAATGCATTAAATCCTGTAATTCTTTATGTTCAGCACAGTCAGGAATCAACATCATTTTCTATTTAAGTAGTCCCATAATATGCTGCTCATACTTTTAATATATGAAACTGGCAATTTAAGGCCCTAATGGCCAAAGTAGCAGAAATGTATACCTTCTTACTCCATCTGTCCAAGGTCTTGGAATCTCTATCAGAGGAATTAGGGTTTTTGGCAGCAGTAGCCTTAATGCCCTTTGGAAATGGTCTCCGGATCCGCAGTAGGATTCTTGAAGAGGAACTTGCAAGAGTCAGGTACTCTGTAATACGAGTCAGGTTTTCTGGGAGCTGGAGGTAAAGGGTCTGGGGCCAGGCTAGATTCCAAGAAGGCATCATCTACAATGTCCAGAAAAGGAGGGATAGCTAAAGGCCTGTGTTGAGGGAGGAGTAAGAATTCCCCAAGCCTCTTTTTGGTAATCCTGGCTTTCCCAGCAGAAATGCTCCCTAACAGTGTGCAAAGTTTCACGAAAAGAAAAATTATCTGGAGGGGAAGTACAGGGAATGGAATCCTCTGCATCAGAATCCTCATAGGTAGATAAGGGCAAATCCTGGTAATCAAAAGAAACAGAAATTTCAGAATCCTAGTCAGAAGAATAAGAAGGAAAATCAGTTCTAGGTCTCTTAGAGGGGGAAGGCTGGCTTCCCCTAATTAAAGTAATAAGGTCTTCAGCCATTCTAAGCATTTGTTTTTTAGGCATATGGGCCTGACCATGTGGTTTGGACATCAGTTTTCTAGGCATGGGTCGAGTTTTAGGCCTTAATGAAGAAGATGGCATCGGTTTAAAATGCAAATCTGTAGGCCTAAATACACTCTCAGAAGCCGGTGCCTGCACAGCGGCTCCAGACCCATCCAAGGTAGAGACATCCGCAGGTTCCATAGTCAAAGAAGCATCTCGCGGCATACCGGACTCCGAATGGGTCTCAGTAGAGGCCTGCGAATCTGAAGTAGCAGGTATCAGGGGCTGCGAAAGCACCTGAGTACCGGCAAACTGGCGACTAGCTTAAGGGAAGCATCGTCGGCAGTTTTGGACCTATGCGGTCCGTCTTTATCCTTACGTTTTTTCGGAATATCTGTAGTCGGACGGCTTACGGAAGCCATTTCTGGATAGTAAAACCAAGTAACAAAATAATTTGCTGCAAAAATAGACAGACTATGAATAGTTTGGGGGTTGAATAAGGCACAAAACCGACAACGAGGGATGTCGTGGTCTGGGCCTAAGCAAGGAATGCAGTATGAATGAAAATCTTTATGAGGCATTTGCTTTCCACATGCAAGACGATTGTTAACTTTTACTGACATCAGTTAAGAACAAGAAAAAGGATCCCCAATGGGGTACTTAACTTTTTTCGAAGACTTTGGTTCTGAAACTCGAAAATGAAAATTTCAGGAGTCAGCCAACTGGCACTTGCGAAGTGCTTCTGCTTTGGGCACCACACGGCAAGAAAGACTGATGTAATGGTGTCGGCTGCATATTTTATACCCCTGACGTGATGGAAGGAGAGAGAGCATCCGATGCAGGAATCCAAGATCATGGTATTCAGGCCGGCTGAGGGCTACCTGCAGGTAGATAACCCAAATGTAATGACTACAACGGTGAAACACGAAGAACATCTTACCATGACAAGTTAAGGTTTATGAAACTGGATAAAGGTAATGGGATAGTAATAACTAAGTTAACCATGGTAATAACTAAGTTAACCATGGGAACACTATGTTTGAATTACTTAACAATATCAACAATTATACTGAACTGTTGAAAACTGAGATTGAGTCTGCTTACAAGCCTACATTTTGCTTTATTTATTTAATGAACTGGGAGAGTGGTGCTAGTGTTTATGATTTTTTACAACTGGCTAAACCAAAATTTTATGTATTTTTTTTTAAGAATCTGAAAACCTACAAAGATACTCAACCCACTTTTTCACTTTACTGAAGCAGAACATGGCTGAAACAACTGCTTTGCTGTTGGAACCATATGTTACAAAAGTTCTTACCCTTCAGTCTCTCGCAAACAAAAGACTGGGCAGTTTCAAGAAAAGTCATCATCAACAAAGAGGTATAGGGAAAAAAATAAGTCACGCACTCACCATAACGTTCCGTGTGAGTTGTTCATCTCGCCTTCATTCTTACAGATGGGTTCGGAGCAGATCCTCGCCTCGGAGTCAGCCAACTACAAAGCTCAAGGTCTTCAGACAGCTTGCGGCCAAGTCCCCATCCCATAATGCACCTGAGTTACCTTGGATCTTGTTTGCTGCCTCTACTAATACCATATGCCATTCTGTCACTTTATAAGATAAATACTAAAGTAAAGACAAATCAAACCATGATAAAACATGAATCTCGGTCCTCAAAAAAACCTGGAGGGGGTAGGCAGGTGGTAAGTAAGAATGAAGGCGAGATGAACAACTCACATGGAACGTTATGGTGAGTACATAACTTCTTTATGTGAAGTTGTTCTGTCTCGCCATTCATTCTTACAAATGGGTATCATCCCAAGCACCATCTTCCTTGGGTGGCTCACGGGAGTATGTTTCTCAGGACAGTAGAACCAAAGGAGGCCCTGTCCCTGGAGGCCCTATCAACTTTGTAATGAGTGATAAAGGTATGAGGCTTTGACCATGTGGCTGCTGCACTAATATTGTCTAATGTTAGCCTAGCTGAAAAAGCAGAAGATGTGGACACAGCTCTGGTAGAATGAGCCTTAATTTTTTGTTGCAGAGGTAAATTGGCAGCTGAGTATGTGAAAGTGATGCAATCAGATAACCATTTTGATAGTGTTTTTTTTGCCACAGGCGTACCTTTTCTGGAATCTGAAAATGAAACAAAACGTTGTTCAGATCTTCTGAATTCTTTGGTTCTATCTAGGTAAAATCTGAGCTGTCTGTGAACATCAAGTTTGTGCAGCATATACTCCAAATTGTTGGTGTGTTTAGGGAAGAACATTGGTAAATCTATAATTTGATCAAGGTCAGCTTCAGTGCAAACTTTAGGTAAGAATGAAGGATTTGTTTGCAGTGAAACTCTGTCAGCATGAAAAACCAAATACAGAGGTTTTATGGACAAGGCTTGTAGTTCTGATACTTTTTGAGCAGACGTGATGGCCACTAAAAAGATAGTCTTCCAAGACAAAAATTTCAAATCTCATGAAGAAGCTGGCTCAAAGGGTGGGAGAATAATGCGTGAGAGCATAAAGTTTAGGTTCCAGGGGGTATAAGGGGATTTATCTGGTGGTCTAAGGTGGAAAGTCCCCTTGAGAAATGCTTTGGATAGCTTGTGTGACATTCTGTTAAAGCCTTCAGTACCAAGATGAAAATTAGAGATGACGGCAAGCTGCATACGAATTGTAAACGCCGCAGCTCCTTTGTTGAAAAGCATAGTCAAAAATTCTAATATGGTGGAAATAGAGGCTTGGAAAGGGTCAATGTTATTCTGAGAAGCTCATATGGAAAATCTATTCAATTTGCTGAGGTACAGCTTCCTAGTAGAGGATTTATGAGAAGCTATTAAGATATGCTGCATTTCGTTTGAGAGGTTATGGAACCTGGCTATGTTGGGAATTGCAGCAACCAAGCTGTCAATTTTAGGGACTGAAGGGAGGGATGAAGAGCCCCCGATGAGTGCATCAGAAGGTCTGGAACTGGGTCCAGAATCCAAGGCTCATCCAACAGATGAGGTCGAAGGAAGGGGAACCAAATCTGACGAGGCTAATGAGGGGCTGTTAGAATGATGGTCCTTCCCAGGGCTTTGGCTTTCTGTAATATTTTGGGTATCACGGGAATTGATGGAAATGCATAAAGGAGACCCAGAGGCCAACTCTGTACGAGTGCATCCCCTAGGGAATCTTCCGGAGGGGGAATCAGGGCAAAGTAGCTTCTGTATTTTGTGTTTATGGGGGATGCAAAAAGATCGCAGCAAGGCTGTCCCCATTTGCAGAATATTATTTCCGCTATTTCATTTTTGAGGGAGCAATCATGAGGTAACAAAATTACCCTGCTCAAGTTTGTCTGCAATCACGTTGTATTTCCCCGGGATATTCCTAGCTATCAGAAAGCGCTGGGTGGATGTAGCCCACTGCCACACTCTTAGGGCCTCTCGACAAAGGGGATAGGACCTGGTTCCTCCTTGTTTGTTTAAGTACCAGACCACCGATATGTTGTCCGTCTGAATCGCAATTGTCCCTACATGGAGAGAGTCCAGAAAGTACTGCAACACCAAGAGTACCGCTCTCATCTCCAGGACATTGATGTGCAGATGTGTCTCTTGTTCAGTCGATGTACCTTGGGCTGTTCTTCCCTGAAGATGCCCCCCCACCCAATCAGAGAAGCATCCGTGGTCACCATGGCCGATGGTGAGGGTAAGATAAAAGGACAACCTATTGTGACTTGGAGAGAGGTCAACCACCACCAAAGATCCTTTTTGCATGTGTTTGTTAGAATAATGAGATGTGACATTGGGAACTCTTGATAAGACCATTGTGTGAACAGAAGCCATTGAAGAATTTGCATGTGCATACAACCCAATGGAATTGCTATTATTACAGCTGCCATCATACCCAACAATTTTAGCACATCTGAAGCTGGCACCTTGTCTCTGGAAATGGCATTCAGAATTTGCTGATTATCCTTCCTAAGGAAGTTTTAAAGTGGTGGTGGTGTCCAAATCTGCTCTGAAAAAAACAATAAGTTGTGATGGTGATAAGGCAGATTTTTCTGAGTTTATGGTAATCCCAAGTTGATTGCAAAGAGTAAGTGTGGTGTCCCTGGCTTGTATAAGCTGATGCCTGGGGGTGGCGAAGAGAGCCAATCATCTAGGTATGGAAACACCTGGAATCCCAAATGCCTCAGGTGAGCTGTGACCACTGCCATACATTTGGTGAACACTCTGGGGGCTGTAGTGAGATCAAAGGGCAGGACTCGAAACTGGTAATGACTGGCTCCCAGCCAGAAGCACAGATGATCCCTGGATGGTCTGGCCATTTTTATGTGGTAGTATGCATCCTGGAGATCTATCGAGCACATACAATGGTCTTTCCCTAAGAAGGGAAGTATCGACTGTAGCGTGACCATCCGGAACTTCTCTTTCTTGACAGATCTGTTCAGTCTGCTGAAGTCCAAAATAGGTCTCCAGTCCCATCTTTTTTGGAACTAAAAAGAATCTCGAGTAAGTTCCGGATCCCACCTGGTCTGCTGGGACTGGTTGGATGACTCTTGTCTAGCAATCTTTGGACCTCTACTGTTGCTTGTTTCCAGGAACTGAGTGGAACGTCTGAGATTTTTGTCATCAAGGGGGGAGGATTGCCGAAGGGAATAAAATATACTCTGGAAATTATGCTTTGTACCCAGTTGTCATTTGTTATTTTGAGCCAGGCGTCTGGATACAAAGATAAGCGACCCCCGGATGCCTCCAAAGTAGGACAGTCGGACCTCCTTTCAGGACGGCTGGTAGGGCTTCCCAAAGAACTGATCTGTTGCCCTGATTTTGCAGAGCCCCTCTGACACGAGGGCGGCGTCTTCCATTATTGCCCTCTTCTCTGCCCCTGGAGGGGGGTTCATCATGTGTGTCCAGAAAGGCTCCTTGGGCTTTTCGGAACCACAGATTCCCCCGCCTTTGACCCTTGGGGTAGGGTCTAGTAGGGGTGGAAAAAAGGACTCTGATGGCAGACAAGAGTCTTTCCTTCCTGCTCACACATGGTGAGAGTTTCCTTAACTTTGGGCCCAAAAAGGGAAGAGCCATCAAAAGGGGTGTTGACAAAGGATGACTTAAAGTGCTCCGCAAAGGAGCATAAGCGCATCCAGGAGCGTCTCCTAATAGTGATTCCTGTACCCGCTGCCCTACTCATTCCATCAGCTGCATATGAAATCAGACGCATGAACGAGTTCACTATGGAATTAAGGGTAGCAAGCTGGGATGCAACCTTGTCTGTAGCTTCTTCAGCTACTGTACCCTGTACAGTATCTCCAAGCTCTTTAAGGGGGTCTCTTTGCAGTCTTGTAAAATGTGTGAGGTAGTTCAGTGAACACATGGCAAAAGTCGCTGAACTAAACATGTACTTCCCGTATCTATCCATGATCCTACAGTCTCTGTTAGGAGGATGGACAGAGGAAGAAGTTTCCGACATCTCCTTTTTGGTGGCTGCTGCTACCATCATGGCATCAACAGGCACTCCCTTTGAAAGAAAAGACTTATCGTGAGGGGCAGAAATAAATTTATTGGGCCTCCTAGGGACAGGCTCCATGGTGTCCAGAGACTCTCACGCCCTTCCTGAGACCAGCTCCATAAGCTCATCAAAGGGCGGAGACACCCAAGAAGTGGAGGGCTGAGACACTGACTCATCCTCAGTAGGGTTGGTGGGCTTCCAGCCACCCTTCTGCTTTAAAAGTTCCAAGATATCTGCAAATGAGATATCTTCAGAGGGGGACCATGGAGACCCTTCCGATTCTTCCAAGTTGATGTCAGATGTGATAGACTCCTGCGGGGAGTCTAGATGCTTCCTCTTGCAAATTCTCTTCCTGGGAACCTCATTAGTGGGAGCTTTTGGTGAGGTCTCAGAAGAGCAGGGACCACCCAATGGGGCTTCCTGAGGCTCAGGGTCTCTACACTTCAAAAGGATCTGTGAGGCAGAAGTAGACACAGGCACTTTTGGAGAAGAGGTAGTCGGCCCTAAAGTTGTGGATGTCCTGGGGGACATTACTCTCCTCATGGCTTCAAAGGCACCTTTGCTCTAGTGGGAAGAAACCCCTGGATCAGAAACAGATTCCCTCGGCACCAGGACAGCGGGCTCCAATCCAGAGGTAGGAGCTGAACTCATCTGAGCAGAGGCCCCGAGAGGTAAAGTTGGAACTGAAAGATCAGTGCGACTATCCTCCCCAGGCCAGACAGCTCCTAGACTCCTCGATGGGCTCCCAGGAGGTCTAAGTAATTGGACCGATGGCAATGGAGCAGACGTCAGTTCCAAAGGCTCCACAATAATCAGCTCTAACTCCTCTGGTTCCGAAGGACCAGTATGGCTCAGAGGAGGAAAAGAAGATGGAGTAACAGTTTTCGGTTCCAAAACCACTTGTGTCAGAACCGATAATTTTGCAAATGCTGATGCCTGTAACAACTTCTGAACCACACGATCCACATCCAAATTAGATAGGCTTATCGAGGACTGAGAAGAGTGGATCAAGGGTGCCACTGATTGTAGGATATGTGACTTAAGTACTTCAGAGACCTGTTCCAGGACTGGGGACCAGCTCCGAAAAGCTAAAATGCTCAGCTCTGGAGTCGACGTCTTTTTAGATGATGTCAGAGCCGATGAAGAAGACTTAGAGGACTTTTTAAATTTTGGGGATTTGCCAGCTTTATCATGGTCACCCAAAGCTTTCTGAAAAGATGATTTTACTAGCCCTCTATCAGTCAGTTTTCTTTTTGTCTCGTGCAGAACCCTGCTACTAAAAGAATGGCAGATGGAACGATTCTCTTGTAAGTGCAGGGCACCCAAACAGTAGACACAATTGACATGACTCTCAGTCACAGACATTTTTTGTCCACACTTTGGACTTTTTTTAAAAACAGACTTGTGTGGTTTTTCCTGATCAGCCATAATCAGTTTGCTTCTAAAAGTACACCAAAAAACAAGATATAAAGTCACACAGACTAGTGTTTAACAAGTCTAAAAACCCACAAAAATTTTAAGATATAACAGCTCTTAAAATAACTGCCTCTAAGACACCAACTAGAATCTAATTATTAATAGCTAGAAGACACTCTTGTAAGCTATAAACTACTAACTACCTAGTAAACACACTTCAATCCACTAAACACTTATTAATACAGCCCTTAAATAAAAACAAATGGGCTCTATAATACTAACTAGAGTTTAAATGCTAAAGCTGAAGAAACACACTCTAAAAGGCTATAAACATGTGTTAAAACACACTCTAAACTACTAACACTCTGCTAAGGCACACCAAAAAAAGGGAAGGGAATAACAAAGGCCTAATAAACAAAGGCCAACAAGGCTATAAAAGGCACTATACAAAGTTAAACTACACACTAAAACAAATATTTAAGGTTATAAATTGCAAAAAAAATATACTAATAAAGGTAAATTATCTGGGATAACTCAAGGTGCATCATGGGATAGGGACTTGGCCTCAAGCTGTCTGAAGACCTCGAGCTTTGCAGTTGGCCGACTCGGAGCCGAGGATCTGCTCCGAACCCATCTGTAAGAATGAACGGCGAGACAGAACAACTTGACATCAGTGCTTTTTTAAACTATTGAGACTGTTTAAATTATACACTTCAATCTCCACTATAGACAACATGAGGATATTCTTATCTAAGGAGCATTAAGCAAGACCAACATAATTTTATTAGGTGACATAGTTGTTGTCAAACACTAGTTATACGACGACCCCCCATTATATTCCAAAACGTGCACGCTGATTAGTCAGCATGCACGTTGTGAATCAGACTTACACTAATGGAAAAATACTTTTTCCATTAGTATAAGTCTTTTTTTTGGACAGCAATGGAGAATGGAAGAGCTCCGTTGCTGTTATCCCGCTACGGTAAACGAGTTTAACGTAGTGAGATATCTTTAAAAAAAAAAGCAACTGAGATCTTTTCTCTGCTGCTTTTTTTAAAGCTGTCTCGCTATGTTAAACTCGTTGAACATAGTGAAACAGCTTTAAAAAAAGCAACGGAGAAAGGAAAATCTCTGTTGCTTTTTTTCAAGCTATCTTGCCATGTTAAACTCTTTTAACATAGCGAGGCAAGTTTTTAAAAGCAACTGGGATCTTCCTTTCTCCATTGCTTCCACACACACAGTTCTGATTTACTATGTAACCATACGCATGCGCAGTACATCAGAACTGCCGCAGAATACTGGACAGCTGTGGAAGGGCAGCAAAGAGGCATTATACAATGCCATTATTTAAGAAAAGTATTTTTTTTTCTTAAATAATGTCATTGTATAATAGCAATAACCAACTTCTGGGTGTGGGTAATGCTGGATTTACCCACGGTTGTCTTTGTTTGGCCACTCGGGCTTCGCTCTCATGACCAAACCACACCAACCGTGGGTAAATCCAGCATTACCCACACCCAGGCGTGGGTTATTGCTTAAATATACCACACCATATGGTCAGTTATTGCTTAAGTGTTTCATCAAGCTGAAGGAGTAGCTATGGGTATTGCAATGACACCAATATATCCAACATCATATAATTTTTTGTGTTTCACCGATTACCTGTTCTTATATTAGCAGGTTTGAAAGAAGACGGTTACTTACTGATAAGTTAAATGGCAGCAGAAACTACTTTATTTATACATTAAAGGTAAATGTCAACAGTGACTATTTATGCATTAAACTTAGAATAAAGCATGGATTACCTCTGTGTCAAATATTGTTAGAAAAGAAACACTAACCAATTCATTTGCCAATTCATACTTGTACTTTCAGAGTAACAGCTTGTTTTATATGAAGAAATAATGCAATAATGAGCCAGTTTTGTTAGGCTAAGTTACTATTCTAAGATGTTCAGTTGGAGATGTAGAGAATGATTTTAAAACTCCTCTTTTATCCGAGGTTACCCACATGGTTTGGTAGATGTAATCTGTGGCTAGGTACGCACTTTAAGGGATTCCATCTATCAGCCCATTTCGAGGTGGAGCCAGATTAGTAAAACTGAAGACGACAGTTACAACAATGCATTTTTGTTTTTTTTTCTTTACTTATTCTGCAGATACCAACTTGATTAAGGACATTTTAACATCGAACTGTAATGTGCAACTCAGTAATAGCAAGTTGTCCTTGGTTGCTGATGCATCTCCAAAATTTGTTAATAAAAAGAATTTGAAAATTATTTTGACGAGGCCTTTAAAGGGGTGATAAGTGGCAAAAAGGGTACTACTTCATCTGGAAATTGTAGTTAGTGCAGATACAGTCATACACCATACACCACTACATTGCTTTGTAAAGCTGGGAGCATCATTTGTTTAGCTCAACAGGTTTCCTGGAAAAATTTCTATATAGGACAAACTTCCTAAAATCTTTGTAGAGAATTTCTGAACATTTATGCTGAATAAAACATGTCATCAACTCCTTGTTTGCTTGTCATTTTAAAACATTGGGTTTTAGCGTAACCGAGTAATTTACTATGGATTTTAGGTGAGGTGACCTAGACCACATTTTGACTGAATACGTTCATTGGGGACCATCTAATATGAATTCTGCGATTTATATTTAACAAAGTTTACTTGGCTTTATTGCATCCCTGATGAAGCCTTATAACACTAGTGATGAAGCCTTATAACACTAGTAAAGAAGAAGGTGCTAACCCCCCCCCCCCCAAGTAACCATAGTCTTTCAGTCTGTCTTTCTCTCTTTTATTGGCACAGTTTTAAAACACATGTAAGTCATTTTATTTTTTCTTGCTTGTTTCATATTTCAGTAACAGCAGAGATACTCACATATTGAGCAGCACTGAATACTTTTGCAAAATCAAATTAATCTTCATGATATGTCAGTCCTACATCAAGTGCTGCTGTCACTCTCAAAATCATGTGATAAGAGACAAAATTCCATCTAGTTGCACATCTAACCCTAACCTGACAAGCAATGGATTCCCTGTCTAGGACACCATATCATTAACCACTGACTCAATGCTAAAACTTTATCCTGATACCAAAGTGCCATACAAGGTGATAGATTTCATTAAACACATACATTTTCCCATGCTTGAAAGGATTTTTGATATTTCCACAGTATCTAATGCATATCCAAAAGTGAGGGTAATCATAATATGTTCAAATAAGACTTTCCATAATTACCCTTATCCTTTCTAAACAGGTTGAGTTGTTCTTACTTTTATTCCCAGGTAAGCATGATAACGCCATGAAATCCAGTGAGGTAAGCTTCTTTTGCACAAAATGGAGGCAACAATTACTACTGACATAGCAGAAGTAGCAGGAATAAAAAAAAAAACAACAACATTGAATGTTTTTCTGAAATCAGCTTGTCTGGGTTTCTTTTGCGAAGTTTCTACTCTTCTTCCTTATTTTCAGTTTTCAGAGAGACTCAAAAACCTTTATTTATTAAAAGATTTTTTAATATTTTTTACTAGTTTTTTTTAATAAAAACTAACAGTAATTCTTTAATTACCTCTACAAAAATACTGTTGTATGTTATGTTATATTTTACTTAAAAACGAAAAAAAACTTAGGTGAGAGCTTTCATCTTCATCGTCTTCCCTATTCACCACTGTGAGCTGTCCAGGGTGCTAAAGTGCTGTGTATTGCATAATGATTGGTTCCCAGTTGATGTAGGTGACAGCTGAGTGGTCAAGGAATGTGACAGAACCACAGACAAAGCCAATTTCAATAAGAAGCATTCTAAACAACTAATAATAATATAAACTGGAGAACTTCACAACACTAGATCAGCAATTAAACAAATTCTTTAAAAAGATTACACCTCCCGTAACTAGAAGCTTTACTGGATTCTACACAAGGGCAACTGGTAATGTCAATGAAAAGGTAACTAACTGGAATAACACAGGGTTGTATCAGGGTGAGGTTAACTGTGAGCATGTTTACAATCTCACATAAATGATCATTTACTACTGCACATGCTAATTGCCTTCCAGTTATAAAAGTCCTCCTCTTCAGAATATGCACTAGAATAAGTATGAGAAAAGTTAATTTCAGGCAAAGGGCTGAAGAGATTCCACTGCAATACCACAAAACCTAACATTTCTAACCACACATAACTACTTGGTCCCGATTGCACAAAACTATTTAACTTGAGTGAAAGTGATATAAATGCATGCAATCTATTTTTCACGTCACTTTTGCCAAATGATGATATATGATAACTAAAGAAAGAAGGCAACTTCCTACAATCCTTTATTATTCTACAATCAAAGCATCCCTCACTTTGAGGAAAGTTATCATTTTATACGAGCCACACTTCATCTGAAGTACATATTTCAATTTTAAATGTACTGTTATAACTATAAGGCCACCCAAAAAATTAATATTTATTTACATTTCTGGGCTTAAAATCCTTACCTACTGTCATCTTCCAAGATGGTATGTTAGCCGAATAAGGAGTAGGTATAACACTAAGTGGAATGAATTGGCTTACAGAAAGGGTATGCACATTGGAATGGATTACCTAAGTAAATAAGGGCATAGGTTGCACTTAACAAGTACATAAACTGAGTAAAAATAAATGGTCAAATCATAAAAAAAAGACACATCAATTAAAGATCTTTTGAAATTGGTGGACATTTTAAACTATGACCAGTGTGTGCATCCCAACTGTTATGACTATTTAGAGCAGCTGGGAAATGGGGCTGTCCTTAGCAACTGTGGGTCCCAATTTGGGCTTCAGCTGAACCTCCAACTACTACCCCAACCCTCCCTCCAACTGTAGGATCCCTGGACTTGAAACTATTTCATATTAGGTATCAGGAATATATGCTGCTACTGTGTTTTAAAGGTAAAATAGTATGTTTTATTTATCGATTTACATGTTGTCAAAAGACATGTTAAAGTAGACATAAACTACTGGATTACCTCAAAATCGTCTTTTAGGTTCTGCTTAACTCAATCAGGCACACTATAAAGAGACAGTTTAATGGGTCATTGAGGCCCTAGGTCCACATGGTGCTTCATCAGGTTGATGCACCTTTGCTTGCAGTAAACATGTTCCCAAATTCCTGCAGTACTACACAGATTTCCTGGACTTGGCTAGGAGATTGCTGCACATTTTTGTGCGTCTCACCCAACACCACTATATCCCCCCCTTTTTTCCAGTCTCCCTCCTTTCAACTCATACCTTCATATGACTCCTGCCTTACTCTCCTTCTCATCCCATGTTCAGCAAGTGTACACTGTAAATACTTTCTTCTATGTTATTTTCTTAATAGAGGCATTACTCTATGATTTTATGACACTGTATAGGTACTCTTCTTACCAAATGTTACTGATCATAAGTAGCTGCAATACAAGAATTTATGTTCATTTATGCTACTTATTATCCTAATTTAATACATTTTGCTTGCCTTTTTATTACCAATGTTGCACTAATAATTTCCATAATACTGAGACTGACAATGATCTAGGTTGATAAGTGTTCTACATTGATTAATAACCTTTAAATAAATGAATAAAAATACAAAAATACATATTTTTTTAAGTTAAGAACTCCCCATGCTCCAGCATCTTTGGCAGGTGCTGCAGGCCACACCATGCTACTAACTAAACAGAAGGCTCACTTTGAAAAGTGAAACTTGGTGAAATCTTCTGACTCATTACAGTCCCCATCTCTTGCCTCCCACGCTCAGCATTCCTGAATCCTTCACAGTGTCATGAACCAGCAGGGCTGTGCACAACGATTGTGGAAAAATTGGGGGAGGCAAAAATTGCATGAAAACTTTCTAACCTCCATTATGCAGTCTCATCTTATATTACTCCTTTCCTCCTGCGTGTGCTTCCAAATAGTCTCTTGTGCTTGCTCCAAATGACTGAATTTCCTTATAGCAGATTTTTTCCACAAAACCACATAAAATCTATTGCACTTTCTCAGAATGCTGAGTGATTAATAAAAGGAATAATCTCAGGCTTCTTTTTAGAAATGGCATTGCTCACCTACCACTCCACTTTTAACCATTTATGAAAGTTTATTTTTATTTAATTATTTGTTATCTGGGTAAGTAGAGTTAATGGGTGCAGTTACTTTCAGCTACACCCCAGGTCAGAAATGCAGTGCTAAGGATTACATACAGGGAGAATTTAAACGAGTCACTAAGCATTGTGTTTTGGCAGGAGAGAGGATCTCTCTCTGAATGCTTTAAAGGAAACTTACATGGATGTAGGGGAAACATGTAAAACACACAACTTATTCAGCTTTCTTGAATATACTTACATACTTCCAAAAAGTATCTTTCCCAATTGAGTCAAACCAAACCATTTTCTAAGTTTCTTCTTGTCCCATATTTTGTATGTGAAATTGTGATACCCCGGCAATATATTTATGAGTTAGGCTGCGTTACTACTTTCCCACCTTCAGCCAAGTGAATCATTTCTATTTACACACACACACACACACACACACACACACACACACACACACACACACACACACACACACACACACACACACACACACACACACACACACACACACACACACACACACACCTCCTGTTTTACTTCTCTGGGATTATTTTGCTCCTATCTGTTACTACAACAAGCATTTCTCTGCCATCCTTTCAAACTGGTAACAGTCCGTCACAATTTATTTATTTACATTTGATTACCGGGTAGTGTCTGACTGGGCCAGTAGCCATTTTCAGTGGAGACCCGGGGAGAAAAGCTCCAAAGTTGTTACACATTTAGTACAAGAATGTGAGTGAGTACTATCAAAAAGCAAAAGAGGTTCAAGTAGTTGCATGCAATATATCATAAACAATCAATGTTAAATAAAAAACAGTCATAATTAAAGAAGAAAATTCAAACAATTTTACATTTTTTTATATTTATATAAAAGACTAAATGAAAATGAGAGTATCAAAGGAAGATGGAAGTGTCACTGCCAAGAGGACAAAAGGAACATAGCCAATGATTTGAAAAGTACTCTTTTAGGGACTCTCTGAATTTATGTGCATCAGTGACAGATAGAATATGCTGTAGAAGAGAATTCCAGTACTTGGCAATTTTGTGGCAATATAAGGAGTCATCTCCATGTGAGTTAGGCAACATTATCAGCTGACCTAAGTGACTTAAGGTTAGTGTAGTGCTGAACAAGATCAGATCGAATTGGACAGCTGTCAGGTTTATACATGATTGTATGGGCAATTAATAGTTGCTTTAGCATTAGTAAATTAGGGAGTTCAAACTAGCTCGGACGTTGAAGGACAGTACAATGATGTGATCTTTGAGGCTGGTTTGAGGCGTATTTGGCTATTTTGTTATAGTAAGATTCGAGATCACTCGACTCTGATTTGCGAAGGTTGGTAAATATTTGAGAACAGTAAAGTAGGGAAGATAAGAGGTGGGTTCTAGCTGTTGCAAGTCTGGTGTAATTGGTGAGATAGCATTTGGGCCTGTACAGAGCACCAATTTTTATATGGACTTTTTTAATTGTTAGTGCTATAGGTTTGTCAAACTTCAGTCCATTGTTAGTAGTGATACAGATAAGTTTTGTTTGTTCGACAGGTTCTATTTTAGTGCCATTGGAGGAAAAAAGAGAGAGAGGTGGTTGATTACTTGACCCTGAGGTACTGTAAAAGACAATAAGCTTGGTTTTACTGGGGTTTAGTATGAGTTGATGGACTGCTAAATAGTTTTCAATATTTTGGAAGGCAACCTGAGTTTTTTCTTGAAGATCATAGATAGAGGGGACAGAGGAGATATGGGAGGCATCATCAGCATATTGTACGACTGAGGCAGGTTTAGTGGCGGAACTTGGGTCTTTAGTAAAATAATAATGAAAAGTAGTGGGCCAAGGCTAGATCCTTGTGGGACTCCTACAGAGATGGGAAGCTGAGGGGAGAGTTTATTCTCCCATATGGTGTTTTGTTTTCGGTTAGAAAGATAGCTATGAAACTAGCTTAGGGATTCAGGGCTGAAGCTGCAGGAGACCAGTTTATTATGAAGTATTTGATGAGATACAGTGTCAAAGGCTTTTGACATATCAAGGAAAGTGGCAGAGATAAGTTGGGTTTTATTTTTGAGGTGATTTATGGCATTAGTAAAAACTTATTAGGGCTATATTAGTGCTATGTCTGGGTCGAAAGCCATGTCCTGTATTAGATAACAGGTTGTTATTCAGGAAATAGTCTAATATTTGTTTGTGTATACACTTTTCTAAGATTTTGGGTAGACGTGAGAGAGTGGCTATAGGTCTATAGTTGGATACATCAGTTGAGGGGCCATCCTTTATGTAGGGGTATGACATGGGATATTTTCCAAAGGAGTGGTACATACTGTTCAGAGAGACAGAACAGTTGATTAGAATAGTTATAGGGTAAGCGATGGATGTGGCAGCTAGTTTTAGAAAATCACCAGGTAGCTGACCAGTGGCAAGTGTACAAGGTAGTTAGTAGATTTTTTATGTAACTAGTCTGGATGGGTTTGAGATTGAAGAAGGTAGAATTTAGGTTGGTGGGTATGGGGAAGAGGAGAATTAGGAGTTTTGTTTAGTAATGAGGTTATTGGGGTAATAAAATGGAACTGAATGGAGTGGCTATACCTTCAACAGTACTGGTAGTTGTTGGGACTGGGGTAGTGGGTTTTCCAGGGTTAAGATGGAGATGGACTGTTTGCCAGAATTTTTGGGAATTTTTTATTTTTGGTATTTTAGTTGACATGATTGGAAGTAGTTTTTTTGCCTTGTTTAATTTGTTTTTTGGCTTGATTTCTAAGTTGCTGGTAGGAGGTGAGAGTGACATTACTTCTGTTATTCAGAAAAAAGAGTCCAAGCTTTGTCCCTTAGCTTAAGTAGTTGAATTGTTTCTTTTGATAATCATGGAAGTTGTTTGGCTTTGATATGCATTTTCCTAACTGGGGCAAGGTTATAGAGTATTTGCAGAAAAGCATTATTAAAATACTGTACTGCAAGGTCCAAATGTAGAGTTTTTACAGGTACCCAATCATGTTGTTGTAAAAGTGTGCTGAATATGGTTGGGAAAAATTGTTTGTTTTTATTACAAATGTAGAGGAATGTAACATTACATGAATTATGTGTATGTTTTCTGATTAGGTAGATTGGGAAGTGATCACTTAAAAATATCAGGAAGACAGCCAGCATAATAGCTAATGTTAGATTTATTCATCAGAATCCAGTCAAGAATGGATTGCCTATTTGTGAGTTTATCAATGTGTGTAGGATGGTTAATACTTTGACAGAAGTTATATAGGTTTATAAAGTTTGTAGGAGAATTAGAGTAGCAAGTAAGCCAGTCAATGGTAAAGTCTCCAAGTATTACAGTTTCATGGCTTAAAGTTGGAGGAGGTCCATGCAAGGATGTTTTCAGCGTTATGGAGGTTACTAGCAGGGGGAGGTAGATAGCAATAATGATAATGGACTTATGTTCATTTATATCTAGCCGTGCAGCTAAAGTTTCTGAGTTTGGGAGATCAGGTGGAGTAGAGTTGAGTTGTGCCAGATTAAGGTAGTCTTTGAACATGATAGCAATGCCATCACCACACTTAGATACTCTATCCATTCTGAGGATACTATACCCATTGGGAAGAAATTCTTCAGATTTTATGAGGCTTAAGCCATGTTTCAGTAATAATGGCTATATCTGGGGAGTACAGGGAAATGGCAGCATGAAATTCACGAACTTTATTAAGAAGGCTTCTGAGGCTGAAGTTTATAATTAGTAGGTCAGAGCTGCATGTTTTTAAAGGTAGGGGAGATTTTACTATTAGGGTTTAGGAGGAGATGGGTTAGAGAAAATGGGAAGAACAGGGCCTGGGTTAGGATGGATGTCAGATTGGAGTTTAATACTGGTAAGGGAGTGGAGGGTAAGAAATTTTAAGTCAGAGGAATCAAACGTTATCTCACACCACAGTGTTTTTTTTGTTTTGTTTTTTAATGACTACTACTATTTGTTTTCATACTGTCTGAGACAGACTATTCCAGTTCTTTCTTGTAATTGTATTCAATAATAGGTATTATCATTGATAACCAACTTAAGTTTGATCTCCATATTCAACATTGCATTAAAAAGACACAGCAAAAGATGCGTTTGCTACACAGACAAAATCCTCTCGAATGCTTCAAGACTTTCTCTAGCACAAGCTTATCTACTTCCGACATTACTCTATGCAGCCCCTATACTCAAAATCTTCTATCCAACCTTGTCTAAACTAGAACATACCTATAATAAAACTGCAAGATTTGCCTCCAACCTACCTTATCGTACTCCCCACTACATTGCTCTAAAAAGACTACAGTGGCTGGAATTTCATCACCAACTTCTACTACCCAGCTTCTCATGGCACACCATCTTATACAAATCCTCCTTCTGTCCCAATCTCTCTACTCTAAAAACAACTTTACACCCCTAACCGTGACCTCCCTAGCTCTCAACAGCATCTACTGCATGTCTGTAAGTCCAAAAAAATGTCAGTAAACTCTTCTACAATTACTCTGTAACAAATGCCCAGAATAAGCTTCCTTTAAGTGTGAGATCCATCACCAACCCTAAGTCCTTTAAAATAACTCTGAAAGAAAGCCTCCACAAATCTTGGTCCTGCCCATGCAATGACCCTAGTTAACTTTCTTTTCCTACATAATTGCATCCCTCTATGAGTGGATCTAATACACCTTCCCTCTTCTACAACTTTGTATCCCATCTTCTCTCACCTTCCTCTGCTGCTTCCTTATACTTTGCCAACAGTCTTCCATTACTCCCAGAGCTTCCCAAACTAGCTGTCTTGTTCACTGGCCTTTCACACAAGGTTTTAATTGCTCCTGTATATATTACAGGTCTTAAGGTCCTACTGCTCCTATTACTTGAGCCACCCTGTGACTTCTATTGAATTTTTCTTTTCCACTCCTATTATCAACTGCTCTCTATTATGATGTATATATTGTACAATACTTACCATGGTTGTCTTTTGCTTGCTGTGTCTGTTATTTTTGTACCCTGCACATGTATCCATAGTACTGTTTCTACTTACTTGTGGTTATTAATTTTTGTCATGGCAATTACTCTATTCTTGTATTTGTTTTATTTTGGAGCTTTTCTCCTTGGGTCTCCACTGAAAAGGGGCTTGTTGTCCAGTCAGACTAACCCAGTTAACAAATATAATAAATAAATAAAATAAATCAGTAACAGGGTTTATGACTGGTTGCTACCGAATACAATTATGAGAAATAACTGTGGAATAATATTCAGTAGCAACCAGTCAAACACTGTCAGGAAAAGAAAACACCATCTTCTCTATCAGTCTTCAAATTAAGCAGGGTCTTTTTATTTTCTTAGTAACTAGAGCGGGACAAAAAAATAGATGGTCATTCCAACCAGTTTTGGGTTAAAAACCCTAATGAGCATTCAGCAACAGCTACTGACCACCATGGGAATGTCAGCAGCAAACAATGTATGCCATTACTAATACTGGACTAGCCACTAATGCTGTGTGTGACAGAAAATGTTGCCACCTTACTAACAAGACTTGTAACTACTAGGTAACAAAGATTAACAGTAGGAAAATGTTTTTCTTTACTGTAGTGTCTCTCAGATAAACCTCTGGGCCCAATAAGAAATAACTCTGTCACAGCCCTAATGTACTGCCCCCTCAGACAGTGCATCCCTATGGGCTAAAATAGGTTCAACTGGCCTAAGATCGACCCTGCTGGGAAATCACATCATTGACACTAGCTGACATCTCTAGGACACAACTCATGGCATAGTAGTTCAGTGAATGTACTGGAAACCTCCCTGCCTTAGGGTCTTGGGGGGGGTGGGGGTCAGAAAAAATAGGATCAAATAAAATGCACACTCTTACCTGGTGAAACTGTGGGTGTCAGTCACATTCTAGAATATCAGTAGAGAAGAAATCTGGCTAACCAAGATGTTAAAGAAAAATCAGGCAGAAGACATTTCAGTCCTTGTTTAAGGATCCTTTATTGTCCAAGTAATGGGTGATAAGTGGTTTCTGAGGTTTTTTAAAGCTCAGTACCATACTTGTAATGTAGAATGTGGGTGTGTTTGTCTGCTAGCCTAGCCCCTTGGGTGCATCCAAAGAGTGGGAAAGCCCATTGGGGGGGGGGGTTGGCTTACATATGGCATAAGGTAAACATCACTCAACCTTTACTGTGTTAGAGCAAGTGAAAAAAACAAGCTTAAAACAACTTTAGTTAATTCATATTTATGCTTCTAATATGTGAAAGGGTAACCACAGAGTATTACATGGTTAAAAACTTTACTTATCCTGATAGTTGTTACTATTATTATACTATTGTAGTGCTTAAAATAATGTTTCTCAAGTGTGCTGTGGATCTAGGTTTTTCTTATCATTCTTAAGTTATTGGAGACTGGGGGTATGAAATAAACAGGGAGTCCTGTCATCAGGAACCACTTTCACCTAGGTTATAGCTTCATAAAAACCTGCCAATAAAGTCATCTACATAGTTACATTTTTGTTGAATGAATCAGTGTGTGGGACAGCTGTAAAATGGGGTCAAAACTTTAAGAAATGGTTTGGGGATATTTATCTTAAAATGTTTATATGTTCAATGCTTCCCAAAGGCTGTTTTTAGAAATGATGACTGCATTGAATGAGTGTGTCTTTCAAATTTCATTGCAAATCCACTCTGTAGCCTCCTGTATCCAAACTCAGCCCAAAGTGTCCGTCTGCACTTTGTGTAAAAGCGCAACTTATGAAAGCAGGCAAGCATTAGTGGGGGCCCTGGGACAAGTACAAAACATAGAGCTGACTTTTTTTTTTTTTTTTAAGGAATGGAAAAGTGTCTCATTTGTTTACATGCAACAGCCCCATCTTGAGAGGTCTGCTATCTCTCAGCTTTGAGGTGCCATGTTCGTTAGCAAATTTAGTGTTCGTGGGGCCTGGGACTTTAATGTGCAGAGCCAACTCCCATTAAACTTACTGGAGTTGGACAAAAAAGAAATTAAATAAAATAAGAATCAAACTAGTTTTTATGTAAATTGACCACATGGGAATGGGATTCCCTGATAAGCCAGCTATGAGTTAGGGAAGGGAACTTACGACAGCATTAAGGTCTTGGAAATATGTTGTGTGCTTGTTTTAACAAGGGGGATGTTTAACTGTCAAAACTTTTTGACTTAAAGACCCTAAATAAAACATACCAGAACTCAAAAATAGATGGGTGGAGGACTTTTTTTTATTTTTTTTTTAAATTAGTTGTCTGGTGTGGACAGCAGCAGTGCATTATTTTATTTTATTTATTTATTTTAATTTACATTTGTTAACCGGGAATGTCCGACTGGATACAGGTCCATTTTCAGGGGAGGTCCGGGGAGAGAAGCTCCAAATGTACAAAAACAAGTGTAAATACAGTGAAATTATCATCACAAAACTGAGATTTGTTTAACAATATGTACACACAGGTACATGTTTTTCTCACATACAGTTGGAAGCAAGTCGCTGAGAAAGAAATAGTTAAAGAGTTCATCTGAAAAAGGAAAACACATATATTAAGGTGGTTATCATACATGGTGTAGTGTTAACTTTAAATCTTTCCAGTAGGTGGGTGATGCACAGAATTTTAAACAGTTAGAGAGTCAGAGTTTTAATCTTGTAGTGAGGTTCTCATTTATGAATTATGTTCAAGTGGGGGTTAGTCAGGATTTGTACAGGGACAAAGCCACAGCATTTTTAGGTATTTCCTAAGGGATGTTTTGAATTGGGATAAGGAGGGGTCAGTGGTGAGTTCATCAGGAAGTAGGTTCCAGTTTTTATTATTTGTGAGTGCCATCCTATTTTAAAAGAAAGCATCAGGTATAGTCAGTACGTCTGAATAGTATGTTTGCACCAGTCTTGTAATTTGGGTTTTTGACTGCTTTTAAAAAGAGAGTGAACTTGGTAAGCAAGGAGGGAGGCTTAGCTTGTAGTAATCTTGAAAGAATCCCTGTCCCTTCGAAATGCCATAATATTACGATTAAAAAGTAGAGACTAGAATATAGATAGGGTAGTGCCATTCTATTGTCACAGGGTTTGCTCATGAATTTTACATTTAATTAGGTTAGCTGTCTTATTATTGTGTTAGGTGGCAAGTATAAAAGTCCCTCCAAAAAAACCAAGAGCTGGACAGACCACCAAAACAAGGACGCTGCAGGCAAACATCTGTTTATTTCATACCTCCAGTCTCCAATAACCTAAGAATGATAAGAAAAAACAGGACCCATGGCACACCCAAGAAAGATTATTTTAAACCTTACAATGTTATGATAATGTTGTGATGTCCTCATGCTGGGCCAGTAATCCAGGAGCCTGAATCCTCACCACTGACACTGGAGAGGGATGTACACTTGGAATACAAATGAATACACTCAGTATTTCCAGATGCAGCCCTCTCTGCATCAAGCACAATTTCCCTTAAGAGCACACTGGAAACACACTCAACCCGGGGTCTGGACTTCTCTACATCTGTCTCCCTCCTGGTCCCCAATAATATTTCCCACTGGTACAGCTGTAGGGTTAGGTCCTCAGCTGAGTGTCCAAGCCAAGTCATCAAACACCCTCTCTGTGAACCCACAGCTACTTGTCCCTGCCTCAAATAGCACACACACACACACACACACACACACACACACACACACACATACAGAGTGAGAATTGATTTTTTTACACAGACACAAACACATATCTGGAAAAGGCTGGCACAGATTTACCTGCTGTGTCCCCTTCTGCCCCAGAGTATAAGGTAATTATCACTGCCACCAGACACTCCACAATCAGCTACTTTAAGGTCCATAACAAAGGGTGTCCAATTATACTGTGTAATATTAATACTAATACAAATGGTAGTAGCCGACCAAGACAGCTAGGCCTTCTGGAGTGGCCTACATAGCATCACCAAACAAATATAATCACTCTCAAAAGTTAAATACTTTCTACAAGGACCGGCCATGATGAAGATTTTAAATATATTTAATAATAAATAAGAGAGCATGAATATACTGAATATATATTTACAGCAAATCACAGAGTTTAGATCACAGGAAATATAGAAAATTACATTGATGGACAGACTCACACAAATAAAGAAAAACAATCTCTAAACTAAGCTTCACTATATTCCTGACTGAATCTAGGAGAATTACTATTTCCTAATAACTTACTTGATTGAGCAAGGCACAACAAAAACGTGAGCAGTCTTTCTAGTCAGGTTCCACAAAACAGAATATTCAATACTAGGAAAATAATCCCCGTAAAGTATAATATCCAAGATGACTTGCAGAATTACCTCATCTGTCACCTGACTCTAGGGTTCTCACAGTATCTCCCTTTGAAGGTGAGACAAGAATTTAGCATACACGGCTACAATACACATCTAAAAATTTATGGCAGTACCTGGGGCTTCACCTGTTTTACTGAGCTAATGAAATAAGGCTTCTTCCAGACCCACCATATCTGGTCCTTTTCAGCACTGTGAGGTGACATTTTAATGGTTTAACAGCTTATTTACATTTTCCTTATTTTTCTTAAAATAAGCTAACTGGTTATCCTCCGCTGTCCAAGTATCCTCTATTAAAACAAATACATTTAAATTCAGTTACAATACTACATGTACATTTCTGTTCATACCAGCAAGATGCACTGGTGATACAGTTTAACACAAGCAAACCTCACAAATACATTTTCAGCACAAGCATCTGTGCAAATCAGTTTGATATACAAATGACAAATATTTATTTACAAAGTCATACATCCACTGCCCTACTTCTGGCATGGCTGACAGTACCTCCTATCATCACAAATAATAAAAACTATCAGGACTAATAAACTTTAACCATGTAATGCACTGTGGTTACCCTTTTGCATATTAGAAGCTTATCTTTGTATAACAAATTAACGAATGTTGTTTAAGCTCATGTTTTGACTTGATTTGTTCTAGCACAATAAAGGTTAAAAGGGGAGTTTACGCTATGCCATATAGGTTCATAGGAGGTTACTAGGCTAATGGCCCTAAGGCCTTTACAAGCCTAGCCATGTTATACCAGTGTTCCCTAACTGATCTTAGTTAGATAGTCATTATTCCTAGACAGAGTCTATGATCAGCACCAACTGCTCCTGTTCATGAGGGACATAAGTGCCATCCCTGTGTGTATTTGTGTATTTATGGTCTCCCATCCAATTATCTAGGTTGCCCTAGAATAAAGTCACTGAGGAGCTCTGCTTCACATTAACAAAAAGTTTATTCCAGGAAAGCAATCTTTGGGAGATATATCTGTCTCTCCAGCATGTTCTGTTAATGCCACAGGCTAGGTTGAGATCCCAGGAGCAAGTGACTCTTGTCCCATTTGATTTGTGGATGTGTAGTATTTCCATTTGGGCAGGGTCAGAGACTACTCTGTAAACAGGCACAAGTCGTCTCTCAGCAAGCTGTAGCATACAGAGTACAGTGACATGGCTTTCAGTCTTTCCATGTAGGTTGCGTTTTGGAGGGCATGAATTTTCTTGCCAAAAACCTTTGTGGTCTCTCCAGCTGCTGCAGGTGTCTGGTGAGGTACATGCAAAAAGAAGCACTGTACTCTATTAGTGGTCGATAAGGGTCAAGTACAGAGGAGTTGTAACATTCTTAGTCTTAGACATGAAGCTCTTACTTATGAGATTTTCAATGTAGAAGACTTTCCTTACCACTCTGGACACTTGGTGATTGAAGTGTATATTACTATTAACCTGTGTTCCCAAATCTCGCACCACTGGATTTAAGCTCAATGTGGCACTGTCAATATTGTAAACTGAAGGAATTTCCTCCTTGCCAAAGAGGATAATAATGCACTTTCTTGCGTTTAGTTTTAGTCCATGGCTTTGGCACCAATCCTTTGTCTGTGTTAGACCCTTTTGTAATATGTTAACATCATCTGGGGACTATGACTGCACCCAGTTTCCCCCAGGCCATTTACTTTCACTTGGACTTCTGAGAAACAGATCCTTGTGGTACACCACTGATAACTGGTCTACTGGTAGAGGTGAGATCCCCAACGTTGGCAGTATGTGTTCTGTCAGTGAGCCAGCTTGTTACCCATCTAATAACATATGGGTTAATCCTAGATGAAAGAGTGCTCAATAATACCCAAGGGGGGATTGTGCCAAAAGCCTTAACCAAGTCAAGATAGGCAGTATGCACTGTTTTGCCATCATCCAGGGCTTTGGTGACATTCTCAAAGAAGTACAACAGGTTCAATAAGCATGTTCTACCCTTAAGGAAGCCAAACTGGGTCGGGTCAAGAGTTTGAAGGTTGCCTATGTCCTTGCTGATGAGATCCATGATGATTCTGACCATGGCCTTGCGGAAAATGCTAATTAGGTTTATGGGTCTACAGAACCCAGGGTAGAATGATGGACCCCCTTTGTGCAAGGGGATTACTGTTGCTGTTCTCCACTCTGTTGGAATAAAGCCAGTGCTCAGGCTTAGGTTAAACAGAGTGCCAAGTGGTTCAGCTAGGTCTTGTTTTTAGATTTAGTAAGAAGTCTGGGATGTTATCTGGGTCCCACAGAGGCCATTTTTGGCCTTGGAGAGTGTGGATATGACCTGCTCTTTGAAGATACTAGGTTACAGACTAGTGTCAGGTATGCTATAGGGTATGGCTGGTGGGGACAGGAGTGTGAAATCTGTGCCAAATCTGTCAGCTAGCAAGGTTGGCAATTTCCTCAGGTTCAGTATGAGAGATACCATCCACTACACGTTTGGCACATAGCTGGGCATTCCCTTTTAGATTTCGGATGTAGCTAAATAATGGCTTATGATTTTCCCTACCTAGGGATGCTACTTTAGTTTTGCAACTAGCTTTAGACGACTTTATAAAATATAGGATTTGCTTCTTCAAGCTGTGGAGGGTATTCTTCTTCTGAGCAAGTTCCCTCTGGTTCTTAGTCATCAATTTATTCCTTTTAATATGTAACCTATTTATACTTATGTCCACCAGAGTGGCCTGTTTTTTCGGGAGGACGTTTGTTTTGATCCGGTCAGGTACAGCAGAGTCTATACAGTTGTTCAGGCGATTATACAGAGCATTTGTGTAATCCTCTACACTGGAGTCATTCTGGTTGTGTAAGAAGGGGGGGTTTTGAAACTTTTTATACCATTGCCTAGTAGACTGCAGTTTGCTTTAGAGAAAATTTTCAGTTTTTTTGTTCCTGCGCGGGGGGGGGGGGGGGGGGGGTCAGGTCTGACTCCTTTGTTGGATGAGGCAAATTTATGGCCTGACCTTACCATGGAGAGCAACAAACATGGGCTAGTGCAGTGACCTCCCATATGTAAGCCAACCCCCAGAGACCCTCCCACTCTTTGGACACCCCCACGGAGCTAGGCTAGCACACAAACACACCCACTTTCTACACTATAAATATAGTGCTAAGTTGTAAGAAACCTCAGAAAGTGCTCATCTGCCATTACGTGGACAAGAAAGGATTTTTAAACAAGGACTGAAACATCTTCTGCCTGATTTTTTTTGAAAACCTTGGTTTGCTGGATTTCTTCTCTACTAATATTAACAGCAAAATTCTAGCATGTGACTGGCACCCACGGTTTCAGCAGGTAACCGCGTGTATTTTACTGGATCCCACACTTTACAAACAGACATAACATACAAGCATTTTTTTCACACTAGTGACAACTTTAAACCAACACAAAAAAAAACTCTGTACAAGAGTTTGCAGAAAGCTTACCATACAGGATAGCAACAGCATAATGAAAGGAGTAAAACTGATTAGTAATCTAGACTTCCTCTAGAAAGGAAACAAATATAATCCAGAGTCAACAGGGTTTCTAGCACAGGGACCTAAAGCAATATGCAGCATGAAGACAACAGCAGTTTAATAAGGTATCATTCCTCAGTAACTGACTTCTAGTTTAAAGAAACAAGCTATTAAATGAAAAGCAAACTGTTAAACTTTTTGCTCTATATTGAGGGGGTTGTATTGTCACATTACCATTTCTTTAAAAGAGTGCATTCTTACTGAAGAGAAACTATTTCACTATGCACAAGTGTATGATGATGATGTTCTTCGTAAACATTTTAACAAATAAAGCTAAATGTAGACCCAGACAGAACCCTTTGAGCATACACATTAGCAGTTGCTCAGCAACAGCATACTACATATTCAGAGTAACCCAGTTACTGAGTAGTCAGATCATTTATGTTTTATATATAATATATGTTGGGAAATGTAATGAAATCATGTTCTAAAAATAGGAATACTGTAAGGAAGCTACTAGAGCCAACATTAATGGCAGATAAAGATCTACAGCAGTGAGTATTTTACTTGCAGGTCATATTCCTAAATTGTGGCTACAGATAAGTACTACTACTACTACTACTACTACTAGTACTACTAGTACTACTACTAGTAGTAAGAAATAGTTGCCAGGTCACTATTTTGTAGTATCATCTTTACTAACAAAAGTCAAAAATATAGACCCAGAGAGCCCTTTAAGCATATGTATTAAGCAGCTGCTTAACAAAAATACACCATGCATTTATAGTAATTTCAATTCTTGGTAGTAACCAAATTGTTGGATCATCACAGTTGACTAGTTTCTATGGGTGCAGAATACAAATTGTGCAACGTATCACTGCTCATTTTAACTCATTAGTACCTATGTGGTACGGAATGTCACACCTCTAGTAGCCTACACACATCTTGCACTCCAGAGAATTTTCTAAATAATAAACTTAAAAAGCATAAGATAAACAAATACAGTTTAACAAAATGTATTAACACTGTGCAAATAGAAATGTTATCAGTAAGAAGTATTCTTTACAGTGATAACAGTCAGTGGATTCAAAATCTCTCCATAAATACTGTAATATATTATAGTGCATATAAACCCCAAATTATATTTTTTGCTATATACTGTCATATCTTGGAGACTATACAGCCTAGACATATATTGTTAGAAAATGTTTACCAGACATAAGCTTTCTTATGACAGGAAATTCCTCTGCGAGTGTATGTTTACCGAGATATTTACAGAAATACGAAACACATGCTTGATTGTATAATTATCAATATAAATAGCATGATATTGCTCAAGATATGCAACTTACAGTGGAAATTTCAGAGTTTTCTTCAACAACATGTGAGGTTTCATCTGATGTCATGTGAGAGTTTTCAAGTCACTTGCTTTGTTTTTTTAGATGTTAAGAACATATGGAAATATTTTCACAATTATTAACCAAGTAGCAATATCTCAGGTACAGTGTGATAAAAGGACACAGACAATTTTTCTGTCTCCTACCATGGCATATCACACCATACTTCCCAATATCACATAGGGCATTCAGGTATGAAAATATGAACATAAATATGAGTAAGTGGCAGTGATCAATTTCTCTGCTGTAGAATACATGAGATTAACCATCTTGCCATTTTAACAACTCCTCACATCTTCTAATTTGTTGCGTCTTTCGGCTTTTCCCGGTTAGGGTTCGCCACAGTGGAACTCCGGTCAGCTAATGATTGGTAGTTGATTTTTACGTGCAGAGTTACCAGCCCTGACGCACAGCCTTCAACGATGGTACGCCCATTCACGCATGTCTCCACACAGAAGACGCTCTAGCTGAGAATCGAACCGGACAACGTCTTACTGTGAGGCGACAACGCTACCGCAGCACCACCACCACGGATCACACCTTCTAATAATGCCCATTATTAGTCGGTAAATCACTTAAAGCCAGACCCAAAAAAAAAAAGATCTGGATGCTGTAATGAATGAGTCAAAATGAACAACAATACAAGGAAATTCATATATTCTAGAATGAACGTTTCCAGCAGATAAAAAGATCTACTTGCACTATGCCAGTCATCATATGCAGCTACATTCCTAAAGAGTGGGTAATGTGAGCAAGAGATACTTGACATGTCACAGTATTCTGCACACACGAAAGATGACCTTCAATTTGTTGAGCAGTTGTACAAATACACATATTGATATTGGCAGCGTAGTCTGTGATTTCCATAGATCTTGTCGAATGTATGCAATACTAGGCTGCTACTTAATTATTTTTTTTTACTCAGAACTCAGAAGCTATTACAAAAACACAGGTCACACATTTGACACTTCTGCATCACCTTGTATGCTCTCTGATGCAGTTAAAGGAGAACCGCACCCACAGACTCAAAAACATGTTTATTTCATCATGGTTTGGTATTATCTACATTTTAACATCACTCTGGGACTATTTACATTTTTTTTTAATATTTTTATATGTAATTTCTGAGTCTGCCCACATGGGGTCTGGCATCCTGAAGTCATTCTCATTGTTTAGTCTGCCTCTAGGCATCACACAATGAAGGCTCGTACAAAAGTTATATCATGCAGGTCTCTTTCTTCCTAAAGCTCTTGTCACTGCATTTACTTTACATGCATACACTGCTGTCTTTCAGTCAGTTTTAAGTAACATTTCATGCCATTCAATGACTACTTAAACCACAAACAGTGCAAATGCCACAGAACAGACTTTCAAAGTGCTTTTTACTGGTGCTTTTTAGAATGGCTAAACTGTAGTTTTTTTTTTTTGTGAAGCCTGAATTGTACTAGTTTGATCCCACTTCACACCTAACTTCCCAAGCTATCAAAGTGCTAACGGTAATTTGAGCTGTTACCTGCTGTGATTGACAGCTCACTGCAGGAGTCTTGACTCATGTACTGCTTCCCTGTTCTAGCCTTTACTTTCTGTATGGGTAGGGGAAGGACCAGGGAGCTGTGACATCACAGCATGCGTGGGTTTTTAGGATGGGCATAATGATGTCAGTTTGGGGAGGGAATTGGCCAGAAAACTACCTCTATTCCATGCCCTTGATGACATCAATTAATTGGAGACTTTTTCAGGATGGGATAACAGTTTTTTGAAAGTGAAACAACCACAGTACAGTAAGGTACTCTTCTAGTAGAGAAACAGTCAACTCAAAATATTTTAAATGCTATGTTGCTGTTTATTCATTGCAGGGGACAACAAATAGGGAGAAAAAGGACAGAGAACTTGAGCATTTAATAACAGAATCCCATTGTTGTCCTTTAAATTCAGTTCTGGAGACAAAGTACAGTTGTGTACACTTAACATAAATGTAGATGTTAGAGTGTCTTCACTGTTGCAGTCATCACATTTGGGTTATCCCTGCCAGGGTAGCCCTCGGCTGGCCTGAATATCAGAGACTTAGTATTTCTGCGTCAGCTGCTGTAGCTTGAGGACTGATGTCAGGTCGTCAGTGGTATAAAGGAAGGCAGCCGATGCAATTAAATCAGTTTTTCTTGCCCTAACCTGTCAGGAGCCCCCAAAGTTGGAGGCCAGGCTCTGGTGGCAGAACCCCACCAGTGGAAAATAAATACCAATATGTCCCTTGTAAGGAAAGGGGAACAACAAGGAAAAAAGGTAACAAAAAGAAAAAGGGGGATGAAGGGATGGAAACCAGGACTGCAACAGTGAAGACGCTTGAACATCTACATTTATGGTAAGTGTACACAACTTTACTATGTTCTTTGTGTTTCACTGTTGCAGTTGTCACATTTGGGTAGATTCCCAAAGCTGAGGAAATCTGTGGAGGCAGTCAAGGAAGCTAGGGGCTGGCTAGACTGCAGAGGCAAACCCTGCCCTGGATTTGGAAGAGAGAGGCAGGTGGTAATATTTGGTAAAGGTGTGAACAGATTTCCAGGTGGCAGCCTCCAGGATGTCCCTGGTGAAGACTCCTCTGAGGAAAGCTGTAGAGGTGGAGGCTGCTCTGGTGGAGTGTGTCCTGACCTTCCTTGGGGGGAGGCTTGCCATGCTGTTTGTTGCAGAAATGGATGCAGTATACTATCCATTTGGAAATGGTTTGCTTGGAGATGGCTTTGCCCTCTGCCCCTGAAGCAAAGCTAACCAGCAGTTGATCAGACTTTCTGAAGGGTTTAGTCCTGTCCAGATAGCATCTGAGCTGTCTGTGCACATTTAGAGAGTGCAGAATCCTTTCCCCCTTGTTTTGAGGGTTAGGAAAGAAGGAGGACAAATGGATGGATTGGTTGAGAGCCACACTGGACACCACCTTGGGCATGAAGGATGGATTAGTTCTGAGGGATACCCTGTCTGGATGGAAGATGATGAAGGGTTACACAGCCATGAGTGCTTGCAGCTCATAGACTCTTCTGGCTGAAGTGATGGCCAGGCGGAAGGCTGTCTTCCAGGAGAGAAATTTTAGCTCTGCAGAAGAAGCTGGTACGAAATGAGGCAGGGTAAGCTTTTCCAAGACAAAGTTAAGGTCCCAAGCTGGTGTTGGTGCCCTTTTGGGGGGCCCTCAAGTTGCTAGCCCCTCTGAAGAACTGTTTAATCAGAGGGTGTGAAAAAAGAGGCTGCTCAGTGGGAAAATGAGCAGAAATAGAGACACAAATTTTTATAGAGGAGAAAAACAGATCATTGTGTAGTAGGTCACCTAAGTAACCCAAGATGAGAGGGATGGGGGATTGTGCCGTATTGGCCCCCTTAGCCTGGATCCAGGTGCAGAACCTTTTCCATTTATCTGCATAAGACTTTCTGGTGCTAGTGCATCTGGCCTCTCGGATAACATCCAGAACCTGTTTACTGAGGATGGCAGATTGGTCAGGGGTCAGGGTATAAACCAAGCTGCCAAACTGAGTGTCTGCAATTAGCGGTGTATGAATTCCCCTTCCCTCTGGGTTAGGAGGTTTGGAATCTGAGGAAGATTCCATGGAGGCAGCGGGGACAGGCTGCACAGCAAGGGGTACCAGTGCTGTCTGGGTCAGTATGGAGCTATGAGAATGGTCCTTGGTTTTTCCTCCCTTATTTGAGCTGTACCCTGGAAATGAGAGGGAGCGGAGGACAAGCATAGACAAAGAGGTTTACCCAGGGGAAGGACAGGGCATCCACTTACCATGCCATGTAGTGATGCTCCCTGGTGCAGAATTTGCTGAGCTGATGGTTGGTGTGGGAGGCAAACAGGATGACCTCCAGGGTTCCCCATTTCTGAATTATTAGGAAGAAAGTGTTTTTCTTGAGCTGCCACTCGTGGGGGTTCAAAAGCTTTTTGCTTAATAGGTCTGCCAGGGAGTTGAGAGAGCTTGGCAGGTACTGTGCTAACAGGTGTCGGGACATGAAAGAGGCTGTAAACCAAAGGGTCATGGCCAGCCTGCACAGCAGCTAGGAGTGAGTCCCTCCCTGCTTGTTGATGTACCACATCACAGTAGTATTGTCTGTTTTGATCAAGAGAACCCCTGGAGACAAAAGGGGTTTGAAAGCCATCAAGGCCTGCTGCACAGCCATCATCTCTTTTTGAATGATGTGCAGGGGGAGTTTCTGGGGGTTTCATTGGCCCTATATTCACCTGCCGTCCAGGTGTGCACCCCAAGCGTAGTCTGATGCATCTGTGGTGAGGGTCTGGGTGGCGGGGTGTGGGGAGAAGGGCAGTCCCTTGTTGTGGGAGCAGGGTGTTGCCCACAAAAGAAATTCCTTCCTCAGGCAATGAATAATAGGTAGAAGTGTTTCCAGATCTTGAGTGTGTTGACACCAAAGGCTCTTTAGGTTCCACTGAAGTTTCCTCATATGCAGTCTGGCATATGGAACGAGGAGTATGCATGATGCCATGAACCCCAAGGCTTGCAGGATTTTCCTTGCAGAAAGCTGAGGCCTGGTGGCCAGTTGAGAGAAGTTAGCGGATAGGAAAATTTGTTTCTCTGGTGTTGGGCATGCCATCTGGAATGCTGTGTCCAGACTTGCTCCCAGGAAGATTATCCTTTTGGTGGGTACCTGTTTGGATTTTTTTCATTGATTGTGTACCCTAGGGAGGTTAGTAGGTCCTTTACAAAGGCCAGGTCTTTGAGTAGCTTTTCCTGACTGCCTGTCTGAATAAGCCAATTGTCTAAGTAGGGGTAAATTTGAATATTTCTTTGTCTGCAAAAGGCAATGGCCGGAGCCAGGCATTTTGTGAAAACTCTGGGAGCAGTAGATAAGCCAAAGGGAAGCACAAAGAACTGAAAGTGTCAAGATCCTGCCCTGAAGCAGAGATATTTTCTGCAGGACACCCTGATGGGAATGTGGAGGCAGGTCTCTTTTAGGTCCAGGGTGGCTAGCCAAGCGTTCTTGGACAGCATGGATAGCAGCTGCTGGAGGGTGAGCATTTTGAATTTTGGGATCACCAGGAAGGTGCTTAGAATGGACAGATTGAGGATGGGGTGCCAGGTGCCCTCTTTTCTGGGCACCAGAAAATCTCTGGAGTAGAAGCCTTGGCCTATCTGCTCTGCAGGAACGTGCTCTACTGCCCCAAGGAGAGCAGGGAATGGATTTGCTTTTGAGCCTCTACCCACTGATTTGGTGGTAGATCTGGGAACTCTTTTGGGGTTGGAAGGGTGTGGAAGGAAAATTTGTACCCCTGAGACACAATGTTCAGAACCCATTGGTCCTTGGTGATGGTGGCCCAGGTACTTGAGTGAAAGGAGAGCTTTCCTCCTAGGGGTATGTGAAGATGGGCAGAGGTGAGCTCAGGAGGGGGCGAGTCATTGAGAGTTCTTACCATAATGGGGTGGCTTAGATCTCCCTGGTTTTGAAGTGGAGGCAGTCCACTGCTTAGATCTCTGCAACCCCTGGAACTGCTGTCTGGAGGGTCTGTTTTTACAGGACCTAGGCTGGCCCTGTTTACTAGGAGCAGGAAAGGACCAGTACTTGGTAGGGAAAATGCCTGCTGAACCTAGGGGGCTGTACCTATAAGAAATATTTAACAGTCTGCATAGATTTTGCTTTTTCTTCCATCTTTTTTAACACCTCATCTGCTTTATTACCAAATAAGTTATCTTTGTGCAAGGATGCATCCAACAAATTTGATTTGACATGGTCTGGCAGGGGTTTGTTCCTTAAGCCATGCATGTCTTCTAATGACAGAACCAGTGACTGCTGCCCTGCAAGAAGCTTCTAGGGCATCAAAACCACAGTGCAAAGTGTGTTTAGTAACTTGACCAGCAGAATGCATTAACTCATGTAAATCTTTAGATTCTGCCCATGCAGGAAAGGAGGACATTTTTTGTTTAAGGAGTTCCAAGGTATGTTGTTAAGTATATGAAACTGACAATTTAGTGCCCTGATAGCAGAGATGTATACTTTTTTACCCCATCTGTCCAGTGCTCAGGAATCCCTGTCTGAGGGGGTGGGATTCTTAGCTGAGGTTGCTTTAATCCTTTTTGGTCCTTGGGTAATGACCTCAAGGTCCACTGTTGGATTTTTAAAAAGATATTTGAGAGAGTTAGGGACTCTCTAGTACCCGTCTGGTTTTCTGGGAGCAGGAGGGAGGGCATCTGGTGTCAAGCTGGATTCAAGGAAGACATCATCCACCACATCTAGGACTGGGGGGATGGCTAAGGGCCTGTGTTGAGGAAGGTCCAGGAACTCTGAGTCTCTTTTCAGACTGTGGGTAGTCTTGACTCTCCCATTTGAAATGCTCCCTTAAAGTATGCAGGGTGTCCCCAAAGGAAGAATCCTCTGGGGGAGAGGCTGAAGGAATGGATTCCTCTGCATCAGAATCCTTATATGTGGAGAGGGGCTACATGTCTTCAGAGTCAGATGCACTGGATTCATCTGACTCTTGTTCAGACAAAACTATTGAACACAGATCTATTTTCCTTTTTGAGGGAGTGGCTTGGCTTTCCCTAATCAGCATGATAAGGTCTTCTGCCATTTTAGAAATTTGAGACTGAGGCAAGGGAGCAGGCGCCTGAGAATATGTAGTCTGTTTCTTGGAGGTGGTCTGACCCCTGGGCCTAAGGAACTCGGTTGTTTTCAAAAGAATGGTAGCCCTGAAAGAAGGCATCGGTTTATGTCAGGATTCAGTGTTGAAAGACTTCCTCGGAAGCCGGTGCCTGCACAGCGGCTTCAGACCCATCCAAGGTAGAGATGACCACAGGATCCTTAGACGAAGAAGAATTCTGGGGCATACCAGACTCTGAAAGGGTCTCAGTAGCGGCCTGTGAATTAACTGAAGTGGGGATGAGGGGGTGTGAAAGTGCCTCACTGAGTTCCGGAGGACCAACTACCAGCTTAGCGGTAGCGTCATTGGAAGGCTTGGTCCTGTGCAGTTTTGTCTCTGTCTATCTTTACATTTTTTCGGAAGATCTGCTGTCGGATGGCTTACAGAAGCCATATCGGAATTAGAGGACTGTAAATTGAAATGTCTAGCTACAATAAGGGCCCAACAATGAATAGTTCTGGCATTAAACAAAGCACAGAAGCGACAACGAGAGACGTCGTGGTCTGGGCCGAGACAAGTGACGTAATAAGAGTGAAAGTCCCGGTGTGCTATTGCTTTCCACAGGCGAGACAATTAACTTTTTCTGACACTGGTTAGTGCAAGAAAAAAAGAATATCCAACAGGGTACTTGGCTTTCGAAGACTTCAACTTCAGTTCGGAAATGAAACTCGGGTAGCGGCTGACCGGAACTCGTGCAAACTGCTTCTGCTTTGGGCTCCACAGCAAGAAAGACTGATGTAATGGTGTCAGCTGCCTTCCTTTATACCACTGATGATCTGATGTCAGTCTTCAAGTGACAGCAACCAACGCCGAAATACCAAGTCTCTGGCATTCAGGCCGGCCGAGGGCTACCCTGGTAGGGATAACTCAAATGTGAAGACTGCAACAGTGAAACACGAAGAACATCCTTTAGGTACACGTTAAATTTTATTTAATATTGCATATTTAATTGTGGTTTTTGGCAGTAACTTGATGTTTAAGATCACTGTAGATTATTTTATTTTCACATATGTACAACCTAAGTCTTGCAAAGTGACCAACTGTAAGCATCAGGAACATCATATGGAGCTTAACATTACAGCTAACAGTGCCAGAACACAAAGAAAATAAACTTCAGCAGTGTATGTATTGCTAACTGCAGCCATAGTCTTCATCTGTAGATGTAGAAGGTAAGAAATACACAACAAACAAATTCAGAACTCCAGAATGCAGAAATTAGAAGGAAAATCTTGAATGGGCAAAAGTGTTGTCACTTTGCATACAACAAGCATGCTGTATCTCTCTTTAGTTACTTTGGTATCCTATACTTCTGACTCAAAGATCTGCTTCAAACAAAGAAAAAAAATAATTGCTTCAGTTTTAAACTCTGACTGCCACTCTATATATTTACTTGTTTCTGGAAGTCTTAAGTTAAGATTCATCAAGTGATTCCAATACAAGCAAAGTTAGAAAAAGATAAAGTTACAATGACAAAATGATTTTAAGAGCTTAAAGCAGATTCCTCTGTGACTTCAGTCTCCAACTTGATGTCCTCTAAACAGCTTGCAAGAGGAGTACCAACATATTCAATAGCTGACAAGAAACTACAAAATTTGTAGGAGGTGAACTTCCGTAAAGTGTAATTTGTGGCCAAGACTCTAAACAGCATATTAAATATGATATTTTGCAAACTAACCAATAATTTAATCAAATAACTTCCAGAGGTGGGAGGCAACCATGTTTATCAGTACCTCTTCTTTTACTGGAAGATGCATCTTGCAGCAAAACCAGTTCCTCATAGCTACACCATTCTAACAGAATTATGGTTAAAGGAGGTGACAGCAGGTATGGTAACTTGAATGTTAATGGAGGAAACAGTCAATTTGTTTTTTTTTTTCCCAAAGACAGCCCAGCAACCAGAAACACTTCAAACAACAATCACTAGCTGCAATATGCGCATGCTCATATTGCAGCTAGTGCAAGATGCAGGAGTGCTTTGGTTAAAATATAACTAACTACATCTGAATACCAGCAAAATATAAAAGTATAAATTTAATTTTCTGTTTTCTTGGCAAATTTGGAAGGGCTGTAGCCCTACAACACTTGCCTCCCCAGATTCTATAGGTAACCGTTCCAATGATCTATCAAAAGTACCACATTCAATACCCCATACTGGTATTCTACATAGCAAAAAACAGTTAAGCACTTGCATGTGATTACACACCTGGCTTTGCAATCTGCAGCAGACAAGTACAACTTTTGAAGAAGTATTTAATAAAGTAAGTACTACCAGTTGTGAACTGAAAGGTCAGACTAGGGCTGCTATTGATCGTTTCTTTATCATTGTTCTTTTATTTAATTTGTATTTTTTTAAACTGAGGTAGGGCAATGCTCCACATTGACCTTTTTCAGGCTCAACCCAGGAGCACTTCTTGCTTAAATTACTTGTTCAGAGCCAATGGTGTAGCTTAGGCATTTTGTGTGTACTCAAATCAGTACATTTTTTTTCTGAGCATCCCTTGGAAACGTCAACACTCAAAAAGTACAGAATGTTTAGAACTGTATTGACGAACATCTGCAGTATAGGGATATACAAATAACTATTGTGCAAAAGGAAAACACCTCTAAAGTAGCTGTTTGTGGATATAAGTGGTTACAGTTGAAAATAACATGCCTCTTTCTATACATCTGGTTGTAGCATTTTGAGGGTTGACTACATTTTTAAAGTGACAAAAGGGTAGTGGGTACAACAACATTAGGTTTGAGTTCAAAATATAAATCTCTGGCTACACCCCTTCTCAGAGTCACACAATTGGCAAGTGAAGGCTGAAGGAATCAAACCCTGGACTACTGGCAGCAGCTCAGTAACAATTCATATATTTTTTTAATCCTGTATACTAACTGACAACAAACCCTTCATAAAGCAAAGGATCACAGTTTAAAACAAAGGGTCATAAGTGAGTGACAAAAAAGACCGATGGTGGAAAAGCAGAATGAGTAGTTAAATTGTCTTCAATATAGGAATATTTAGCAGAACAAAACACTTGGTTCTCCAAAACTAAATAACAGACATGCGAGTATGTGATTACTTATATCATCACATTGTGTTTTTGAGAGTGCCTTCTACAGTGGTGACAGCTGTGATCTCCTTACCACAGTTTTTATCAGTCTCTAGGCACCTGTACTCATGAACCTCCAACTGTTGTATATCATTTTGACAAATGCAGAACAGAAAGGCTCAGCAAGATCCATGGTACCTAGTTCTGCCTCCTAAGTTACATGGCTGAGATGCACTACGAAGTCATAAAATGTAAAAGATGTGATAACTGTAGGGTGTTTAACATTAAAAGTAGATATAAGAACCACATGGGTATCACTGGAGGATAATAAATGTCCACTGTAGACGGCCCTCTTGAAGGCCATCTGCTATAGGGAATAAACACCATCTTATTCAGAGAGGTCCTCTTCAGTGGACTACAAACCAGAAATAAGTCCATGCAGTAAGTAAAACTGACCAAGGAGGCTGAAGCTGGAGAGGCCAAAGAGGCAAACTCAGAAAGCTTAAAGCAGGGAAGTGCTAAAGAAGCCCTTACTTCTGAAGCAGGGATCAATACAATGTTTGGTGAAGCTATGCAGGATTTTTTTAAACGTCTTAAAGATGGGCTAGCCACATTCCTGACATCTTTATTAAGGACACCTCTCTCTCTGGAAATACCAGATGCCACCACTATACTTATTCCCAAACCAGACTGCATGCCCAACCTGATGCAAGAGATTACAAACCCATCTCTTTAAATGTAAACAGTACACTGTGGGCAAAAATATTGGCCAGGCAGGCAGAGAGTCTGAGAAATAACTACTGTGATAAACAGGACTGTTTTCATGAAGAAACACTGGAGCGCTGATCATATTTGGAAGGTGCTACATTCCATATGTAATTCAAAATGTAGTCCCAAGCTTTCTTAATGGCACCAGATGTAGAAAAAGCATTGGAATGAGCCTTGTAAGCTTACCTTTTTCTGGGTGATAGGTTTACTGGGCTTCCTGAAGCAGCAGTGAGTAGCACAACAGCCTTACACCATGGTTTAAAAGTACTAGATCACATATTTATTTAGATTTTCTAAATAAATTAAACTATTAAAAGATTAGATATGGGTGTGCCTTATCCCCCTTTTTTTTGTTGGGATTTTGCTACACTAAAGAGAAAGTTACTGGTCACTTTGTGTGCAACAAGCATGCAAAGTTGAACATTCTGAGTATGTAAAAGGCATCTAGTTGTATGTTGTGAAACTAGTAGAGTCCTCCGAGAAGCTAGAAACATATTTGGAAATGGCTTTAGAACTTCAACTTTAAGCTTAATGTAAACAACATTCAAATCATTCCTGGGTGAGTAAAGGCTTTCAAAAAAATTGATCACAGGCAAATTTGGAGGGTAGAGTGTCACAGATGCATCCTTCTGTAACTAGGGACCAAGCAGCTTAGATTCCTTGGTATTAAAAATGGTGGGTAGGAATAAAACTCTCTCTCTCTTGCTAAGAGGATGCATAAGCTTCATTAAAATGAATATTATCCCTAGCATTCTCTTTCTTTTCCATTTAATAGTTATCATTCACTTAACTGGCTTCTAAAATCAGCCAGGCAGTCTTCAGATTTGTATGGGGGTGTTTGGTAAGACCATAATTACTACTGCTAAGGAATAAGAACTAGGGCGGCCACAAACTACCAAACAAAGAATGGCACTGCATGTCATTAAATGGGACAGAATGAAAAAGTGAAGTGAGAGTTTACTGATAAAGAATGGTCAGGAACTTTTGCATCAAGACACATTACAATATGGCCAATGGAAACAAGAAAGAGTTCATAGGAGGTTAGTAGGCTAACAAGCCCCAGGGCCCTCACAAGCCTAGCCAAGTTCAACCTGTGTTCCCAAAGGTGTCTGGTTCAAGCAGACACTACAAATCTGCACCTATTGCCCCTGTCCAAAAGAGACACAGGTGGACCCCCCAGGGTGAATTTCCAGTTACCCATCCAATCATACAAATTACGCTTAAATAGGGCCAACGAGGGGCTTTGTTCAACATGAATAGGAAGCTTGTTCCAAAGATGGGACAACATCTTTAAGGCAAATCCATCTCTCCAGCAAGTTCTGTTGATGTCACATACCAGGTTAAGGTCCTTTGAGAGAGACAGTGACCCTATGTGTCATTTGACTTGCGATGTGCAGCATTTCCATTAAAGCTGGGTCAGGGATTGCTTTATATGCAAGGCACAGGTCACCTCTGAGCAGTCTGTATGACACAGAGGCTTTATATGCAAGGCACAGGTCACCTCTGAGCAGTCTGTATGACACAGAGTAAAGTGACAATGATTTCAGTCTGTCTGCATAAGACAGATCTCAAAGACCCTGAATTTTCCTTGTAAGGAACCTTAGTGGTCTCTCCAATTGCTGTAGGTGTTAATATGAATGACTGGCATATCCTTATATTTTGTTACTTGGGGACAAAGTCACAAGTCAAAGTCTATGAGTAGAGTCCCCATCAGGGCCGTCCTTTATGGCTAGGGTTGCTGCTGGGAAAAAGAGCAAATAGAAGCAAAAGGATTCCACGGAAAAATGTCAAATAATAAGACAAAATGACTCCACCAGCCATGGTTTGCATTTTTTGGTCCAGTACTTCTTTTCATCATCAGTCATCCATCAGTTGGACAATTTAATCCTCTAGGTTAAGGACACTGGCCACTCTGTTCTGGTCTTCTCTCATCTCTGAAGGAGAAGGTGGAGCTAATGGAAGTAGTTTTGTAATTCAGGCCACTACAATGACCATGCCTGCAGGCTCCCTCCTGCCTAACAGTCATGCTGCTCATTCCTAGCTTGTGCCTTCACCAGAGCTCAAAGGACCTCTCCTTGCACCTCCTTTCCTTCCAAGATAGGCATTTCCATTTTCCCTGTCTGCTTTATCAAGCAATCCAGCTGGAACATGGTCAGAGCTTTATCTCTCTCGGCCACTGGTGTGGTTTTGAGTTTTGAGGCAGTCAAATCTAAGGACCTACAGGAGAAAGATCAAGACTGGGAGGCAGACTAGACAGAAATATCATGAAATTCCTAGCTCAACATTTTAGTGTCACCAGCTCCAGAAATGGAATGGCAGTGCCTTATCATAGATCTGCCTTGAACATAACTGACAGGCTACCATGAAATTCCTCCATGGTGCATATGTCACATCAGTGGAGTTGGTGAAGGATGGGAGTTAGCAGGGATATGTAAATTTAGAGGGGTTATTGTGACCCTAAATCGTGTATTCTGGGAAAGTCCCTAGATTCAGGATCTTTGACAAATAGTGCAGACAAAATTATACAGAACGCTACCCAATGATACAGCTCTTGACAGTAGCCTGTCCATTTAGGTTTGGATTTATAAACTGCAAACAGTGTACATAAGATATGGCTATGGTCCTAGCTACTCTAGGAGTCATGATGAAAATGACCCTTCTGTTGCTGCAGCAATCCTGTGATCAGCAGACAGATGAATAGGCGATTTTTGTTTTGTCATGTCATGAACATAGATGATTTCATGAGAGTTTCATTTCGACAGTATGCTCTTGCACCCAAACTCTGGCAATCTCTCCACCTCACCCAACAGGATTCTCTTTCTCCACTTTCAGAGCACAACTGAAAAAGACACTTCTATCAAAAATATGACTGCAAGTGTTTTTCCACTGGACCCAACACCTAACTCCCTCCTCATCTACATCACTTCTACTTCAACCCTCTATTCTCATCTGTTGCTTCCCTTCCATATTTACTGTGAAAAGTAATTCACATTTGCTTTTCTACTCTGTAAATATTTAGATATTGTTTCAATTGCCTGTGGGATTCTCTACCTTCTGCAATTACTCCATATTAGTGAAGTTGTCCCGTTTTGTTTTTTGTGAATTTCTTACCTGGGCTGTGCCTGCAAATGGGCTGTTGTGATCAATGTAATACCCAGGTAAACAAACTAAATAAATTAAAAAGTGCTAAAATTATTACTTATTTTGCTGAGATACATTGATAAACATGCTTTAAAATTTAAAAATGTCTGCAATGGAAACATTCCCAAAACAAGTGCAGAGAAGAGTGACAGCCCTGCTAGAATGGTCTTTGCAAGCACTGACCACAGGGCAAATGTCCGTTTACTGGCACAATAAAGTAGTTTATTTGTTACGGATTTATTTTAAAAGTGTTGCATAGCTACTGCTAAACCTTCTTTGCTTGCAGCAAAAAAGCAAACAACTGATCCATCTGGAGCATCACACATCCTTAGCTCATGCAGCCTCCTCAGGCAAAATCTAAGCTAATGATACATACTAAAAATGTATCCATGCCTTCAGCGTGTATATTAAATTCACTTTATTCCTAACCCATCACAGATCTCTCTCCATGAAAGTCACTCTCATACAGTAATATATGTCCGCAGTATGCAAGATACCCTTGGGGGGGGGACTTACGCAGGGCCCTCTCATCCGAGTTCTGCGCTTCAGAAGAACAGAAGGAGATGGAGGGAATGATTTAAGTGCAGCTCCAAAGCATTTTTGGTAGAAAGCATGTTAAGTTTAACGGGTATCCAAATCTTTGTGAAAGGCCAACTAAGGGATACTACATTTCAGAGCCTGAAGCTCCAAGGCATGTTTATCTAAGAAAACAGCCACAAAGAACAATTTTTCCAAGAGACAAAGTTTATGTCTGCTGACCAAGACTGTTGAAAAGGCAAATGGACAAGCCTGTTGGTCATCGAGCCCCCAAAGAAGAAATGTGCTTTTCACAAGTAGATGTAGCTGCTGTAACTCCTTTAGGAACTGCTTGAAAACCTGCACTATGCCAGTTATGTGCAGTTCATGAAATTATGAAGCACCAAAATGGCAGAATCAAGCATTAAACAGTGAGCTATCTCAGGCCTAAACCAAACAGGTGTCAAAGGCAGGTCAGACAAATCTGCAAAGTTCATAAACTTAGTGTGAGTGAGTACTTTCCTTTTAAAATGGCAATTTCTACTTAGTGCATTCTGTCTGCCTAGTTGAGAGCTTTCTGGCTGCATCCAATATCTCAATTCTGCAAGACAACCAAATGTGATATAAAGCAGCATCTAAAACATAGAGGCAGCCAGTTGTCCTCCCACACCAGGGAAGCTTTACTGTCTCATTGCTAGTGATCTCAGCCCCTGAATAAATGTTCTCGGAGGTCATTTCATTATGACATAAAATGAGCCTTGGTCTCCCCTCCCCAAAGCTGACTAATAGGCCAACATCCCCAAGAGGAAATGGCAGAAAACTGAGTAGAATCCTTCCCCACCTGTTGAGGATAAATACATACATTGGCTACTTCCTTCTCCATTGCTGTGGCAATAAATTGGAGAGTAATGTGTTTTCCCTTGTGGCAAATATTCCAATCTCCAGGGTTCGTCATGACTGAAGACACAGATTCTGAGCATCAGGACAGTGGTGCAGCTTTGATTTGAAGACTTCCATGACAGTCATCACTTCTAGGATGCCATGGTCAATGGCTCTCAAGCAGTACTGCATTACACATGTCTTTAGTGTATCTAGGATGCCATGGTCAATGGCTCTCAAGCAGTACTGCATTACACATGTCTTTAGTGTAGATATGTATGTCTAATTTCTTGGTTTAGGCACCATATCATGAACTGATTTTATGACTCTACAGGTAGGTGCTTATATTTTAGGTCCTGAACACAGACAGGGGTTTGACACCAGGAGGACAGCATCAGCATGGTGACTCTGCGACAACTGCTGCCTCACAGTCCACTGGAGCAAAATTAATTTGGTGGCAAGCCAGGAAGGACTAAAGACAGTGGCATGCCAAACATTTGCAGACAAGTCCAAGTTTCCACACAATTATACTGTGTCATTCAGAATGCCATGACTTTACAAATCCTCTCCTCTGACTAAAGCAGTCAGCAATTCAGTTTGTCCAGCTGCACCACACAGAAGGCAATCTACACCTCAAAACACTGGAAGAGACTATCCCAGTTTATGGAGACTTCTAGATACTGAAACTATGGTGGACCAGTTGGCAAGATACTGACCAGTTTGCATAATGGTAAGATCTTGGCCTCCCATGCACAAGATACAGTGTTTGATCCTGATCTACCAGCCAAATGCTTGTATGGAATTTGCATGTTCTCCCAGTTTCTCTGTGGGGGGTCCCCCCTCCTCCCAAAAACATGTTGAGCGTTTCCATCTCAAACTCATACAAAAACGGAGTTGTGGACAGTAGCACACTCTAGATGTTGTCTTATAGGGGGAAAAGTTGTACAGACCAACTGCTTTGGGCATTTACTCTGGTGTACAGTATCCTTAAGATATGGTAGATCACAGACCACTAGCCAGCTGATGATGTAAACTGTGCCTCTATGTGATTTGATCATGTTGACTGATGTCGCCAAAATAGGCACAGGTATTTGCTGGTGATACGTAGGTTGAGGACATGGCCTACTCCAATTGACACCCATGATCCAAGCTAACTGCGGGAGGGACGTATGAGCTCCTAATGGCTGGTGTGTGCCTGCCATAAAGCCCAGCATCCCTGGGTCAATCATGCTGCTGGCTGGTATCCAGTTGTCCAGCTTGGGTAACATGGGATAGCTGTAATGAATGAAAGCTAGATGTAAAACCAATCAACCTGACAAACATGAACTAAGGACTGCTACACTCAACGCAGGTTCCCTAACAGGATGGAGCTTAGATGTGGATGACATGATCATATGGAGAAGGCTGGACATCCTACATATTCAGAGACTAGATAGAAGGGCAGTGCAGCAAGGCCACTTGGCTTGGGATCTTGAGTACTACAAAGGAGGAGGACAGGCTAGAAATATCATAGGAATAGTGGTGACAGGCTTCAGAGGACAGTGAGGAATGTCATCAGAATTAGTCACAGATGAATGGCAAACAAGCTCCAGTGTAATGATAGGCTGATATTATGAATGCTGACCTATGCCTCACAACAGCAGGGTTGGGACAATGAGGAAAAGAGTGCAATCAGACAGTAGTTGCAGAACCTACGAGATAAAGCAGGACAATATGAACTGATGTGGATAATGAGTCACTTGAATGCACATACTGGGACAGACAGAACAGGACATGAGGACTACCTAGGTCCATATGGGTGGTGCAACAGGACTAAAGAAAGACAAGCCATTCTAGACTTCTCTCTGGAAAAATGGCTTGATAGTGACCAACACATGGTTCAGCAAGCAGACAGTCACAAGCTCACATGCAAGAACAGTCAACATACAATTCTGGTAGACTTCCTGGTAAAGAAATGGCAGTGAGGTAGAATGAGTGAATGCAAAGAGATCCCCAGTGAAACATTCTTCCCACAGCAATACTGACTGGCTGCCACAATCAACTGCAAGTAGTGGTCAGTGAAGGCTCCAAGGTCAAGACAGACCAGATTGAAAGACCTGGAAATGAACTGGAGGAAAACACAACAGATTAAGGAATTACTCAGGACTCCAACTTCACCTACTTTCTCTTCTTAAGATGCTAAAGAAGAATAGTTGTGCATCAAAACAGCTTGTGTAAAGAATACAGAACATATATGTGACTAAGCCAGGAATGAAAATAAGGTACTTGAGGAAAGCTGGTGGTGGACTGAAAAGTCCAGGAAGTCATCAAAAGAAAGGAGTGCAGGAAAGAGTGGAAGTTAGAAAAGATGGACCAGGCTAGGAAGCAATACTGGTTGGCTAACAAACAGGTTAAGAGAGGAGTTGCAAACACAATTTATTTATTTATTTATTTTTATTTAACATTTGTTGACCGGGAATGTCCGACTAGGTTCCACAGAGCCTGTTTTCAGTGGAGGCCCGGGGAGAAATGCTCCAGAAACAAAGAACAAGGCATCAGAGGTAAGCTTACCATACGTCCGGTTTTCCCTGGACATGTCCTCTTTTTGTGCTCCTGTCTGGGCGGTTTTTTAAACTTCCATGATTTGTCCGGGTTTTACAATCCCCGAGTCAGAATTCAAATCTACGCATGCGCGGAAGGTAGAAGAGCTCACAAGAGTCGTGAAAGTCGCGACAGCGGCGAGACTGTGTTGTTTGCGTGGGGAGAAGCTGTGAAGCTGGAGAACTGTATGTGTTAGGGAGGAGGACGGACAGTCGGACCCAGCCACAGTATTTTTTTTTTTTTAAATGAGTTTATTGGTGTGTGTGTGTGTGTGTGTGTGTGTGTGTGTGTGTGTGTGTGTATATGCACTTGATTATTGATCCTAGACTAGAGACTAGTAAAAACAAAGCCAAGGTAATTTATTCCGCCAACAACACTTCATGTTTATGTTTACCGTTTACGCAGTTGACAACTTGTTCAGCTGTACCCACTAACTAGGACAATGTATACAGTAGCAAGAAAATTTTGTTCTGTAGCAGCAGACGGATGTGTAGACTAAGCATATTTTGCCTTCAGACTTCTTATTTGTGTTCCATTTGATAGCAGCTGATATGTTTAAAAGTACGCGACATAGAGACTGCACGTTACTTAATAATTTAAACCTTATTACGTCAAGAAATGTTTAAAGGTTTATAGTCGTGTCTGCTTATACTTTAGCATTACACACCTTTTAATAGACATTGAACATAAGATGGTATTATTTCCCCCTTTGTTGCTTGTTCTGTTGTACATATAATTCTTGCTCTGTGAGTAGGCTAATAATATTCTGTAGGTAGCAGAGCCGTGTCTTCAGCAGACAGAACACAAGCTCAGTGATTACTTTGGTTTGCATGTGGGCAATGTTATATTGCTGTTTGTCGATGCTTTGTGTGTTGTTTATGGGCATCACCAATCAGGGCTCCAGCGGGTATCCTTTATTACCTGCAACACACTAGGTGTAGATGGTACATATGGAGGAATAGAAGTATGAACCATGGACTTGCACGATGCAGGAACAGTGCTATAGATGGCTTAAGTACTGCTGGGGTGCTATGCATACACAGCCATTATCCGATCCTTTGTGCTGCACTCTGTCTGGTAGTTGATGGAATAGTAGCCCTTCCTGTTGACGTACCATTGTCCACAGACAGGCACTAATAAATGCCTATGCGTAATCTTTAGCACCCAGTACTTCTGGGAGGTGGACAAAGTCACAGAAATCATGCACGCTGGTGGTCTCTCCCCTGATGTGCTTGGGAAACAGATACGCTCATCCACATGAGGAAACAAATTAGTGAGAAATGTATTCTGTAGGTGAACACGTCATATACCTACTGTGTCCCCTGCTTGCCTATAGAAGTTTTCTGTAGCAAATATGGGAGCTAAACATGTATTAATGTCCACCAGCATGGGAAGTCCATGCATTTCTCCTGATCCTGTTTGTGAGGACACATGCCATCAATTATCCTTATGATATCTCTGCTTAACACCAACATTTTCTGCCAACTACTTGTCATTTAGCAGATGGTTTGTAATCCATTTCCAGTACTGTTTTCACTGTGCTGTTATTTAGCAGTGCTTATAATCACCATGCCATCACATACTCGCTTCACCTGCTCTGAGCATTTTGTTTCTTACAGTTCTAAAGGTTTCTATATGCTGTTGGTTCTTAAAATAATATGCCACTTGCTGTGTACCTAATGTGCCAGTCCACTATGAATTGCAACCTGCTTTCAGAGGGGCACATTTGTATGCCATTATATACTCATTAAATTGTGCACCTTCATTTCCATGTTTTATTTTTGCCCCATAGTAATTTACCATCTAACAAGGATACATGCTTTAAGCAGTTTGTTTATTTTGATACTAAAACTTTTACATGTAGCTGAACAGTCCGCTGTACCTCTGGCTAACAGCATTAAAAGCTGTTAGACACTGCTAGGTTATCTGCAGCAAACACTCCTTTTGTCTTTGTAAATTGTCCGGTAAAACAGCAGTCGGGCTGCTGCAGCTCGTAGTGAAGAAGGAGAAAGAAATTCTCATCCTTATGTTGTCTGCTTTTACTGCATTGCCTATTGCTGATGTTTCCTCAATAAATTGTAAGACTGGCAGATCAGTATTAAAAGATGGTGCTATGTTGATTAGTTGTTCCTCTGTGCCAGTAACTGTTTACCGCACATTTTTTAAAACTTTTATCAAGGCAACTATTGGGAAAAAGATGCTAAGGATGAAACTACCAGGTAACAGGAAAAGAGGAAGGCCTAAAATAAGGTTTATGGATGTGGTGAGAGAGGACATGCAGGTGGTTGGTGTGACAGAGCAAGCTGCAGAGGACAGGAAGAAATGGAAACAGATCCGCTGTGGTGTCCCCTAATGTTAGCAGGCTGCAGGCCAGCATTCAGACTAGTTACGGACACCCATTAAGTGATGAACTGCAGAATTTTTTTTTTAGTCTTTACCTAGTGTGAAAGACCTTTTGCCCCGACAAAGAATCTATTGTCCTCTTTCGTATAACCAAATATGGTAACCCTAATCAGAGGCACTCATCCAGGTTTTGAAAAGTGACTCAGCAGATGACACAAAAACTCTACCAGGCTGCAAAAAAAAAAAGAAAGACAACAAACACCCTTCATAAGGGATGCCAACAACCTACTCACCAGTCCACAGGACAAAACCAGATGAAAGGAGAACTTCCAGCAGCTTCTGAATAAAGAAAAACCCCGCAGAAGCTGTACTGCCCCAGACAAAGTGTATGTTGAAAGAAGAGGAGGAGACCACCATAGACAAAGTAATAACAGCACTAAGGAAAATGAAGTCAGGGAAAGCAGCAGGCTCAGATGAGGTCTGAGCAGATATGATAAAGATGCTGGGAAAGATAGGGGAGAAATGGCTCCTGAGGGTACTCACAGAAGTATGGAGAGAAAGGCATGGCCAAGATGACTGGAGAATAAGCATACTAGTATCAGTTTTCAAGAATAGGGGACATTCACAACTGTGGACAATAGAGAGGTATTAAACTCCTATCACACTGCATGAAAGTTCTGCACAGGATGATTAATAAATGAATATGCAGAGAAGAAGAAAGATGAGTAGTTTGGATTCAGATTAGGATGCAGTGCGACTAACCTAATGTTTGCAATGAGACAGATACTTGAGAAGAAGCTGGAGATGAGGAAAGTGTCCAACTGAGTATTCCTAGACTTGAAGAAATCATATGACAAGGCCCCCCCAAAAAAATGATTTGGGCAGTCCTGTGGTGGTTTGAAGACCCTAAACCATTGGTAGAACTGGTGCAGGCTATATACAAGGACCCGATAATTCAAGTATGAGAAGTATTCAGTCTCAGAAAGGAGGTTCCCAGTGGGAGTAGGTGTGTTTCAGGATTCAGATCTGAGCCTACTACTGTTCATACTGGTGATAGACTACACCTGGCTTCAGAGTACCCTGGCCTTGCAAGGCTACAATGCCTTCCACACCGCAAAATGAGTTTGTGAAAACCAAAGCAGGCCGTGTTTCTATCTATATTATACATAAATTCACCTCCAATCTAGTTAGACTTGACAACTCCAAGGAGTTAATCCCAAATCAGGTTAAGGTGGATAAGACCCCATTCAAGTCATGACCAGTTACAGATCCCCCTCCATGGATCATGGCACCCATGAAACCTACTTGACCAAACTGAAGACAATACAAATTTTACCAAACACTCTCGTTATGGAGGATTTTAATTATCCCACCATCAATTGTAAAAACCTACGATAGCCCCAACTCACTAGTGCAAAAGTTTCTTGACTTTGTTGATTCAAATGCCCAGGAACAAATTGTGCATACCCTGACAAGAGGAATAAACATTCTAGATCTGGTCCTCACTAACATGTCAAACAGATGCACTGCCACAACTGTTGGACACAGTTAAATCTGACCAAAAAACAGTCACCTTCGAGCTGGCACTAACACCAGAACTCACAAAGGGTGAAACTGGACTAAAAACTTCACCAAGGTGAACTATACCCTCCTAGGAGATGATATAAATGCATTGTAAGCCCCATTCCAAGCTGGAAGTGGCAACTACACTGAAGCTTGCACACTAAAGCCCTGTACAATCACTTGCATAAGTGTATAAACTCAGCTGTATGAGAAAGAATCAAAGCTAGAGCCTCAAGTAAAAACAAGCTGCCATGGTACACATCCAGCATCAAACTTTACAATAAAGGCAAAATGTTGCTGTCCAAGAAAACAAAGGTAAGGCCCCAACAACAGAAAAGCACCATCCTTAGCCTCAAAAGGCAAGTAAGACAACTTGTCAAATCTTCAAAGGGCTCCTTTGAGAGAAACTTAGCAAGTACAGTCAAGGATAACCATAAGGCCTTTTACAGATAAATATGTAGCCTACAAGGTAGGACCCAAGCATGTGCAGAACTAGTGACCAATGGTATCACACACACTAACCCCACAGAGATAGCAAACCTGCTATCGAATAGATTTGGTGAAAGTTTCACTCCCATATCCTTTATCACAAAACCTTCCCCCAACCCCCCCCCCCCCCCCCACACCCTACATATCTGAAAAACACATCCTCAAAGCCTAAACACAGCCCCTATGGGACCAGACAACATCCCAGGCTATCTTCTAAACAGGCTAAAACAAGAACTAACATCACCATTAAGTACCCTTTTCAATCATAATCTAACCACAAGCTTTGTTCCTGTGGAATGGAGAACAGCAGCAGTTATTCCCCTCCATAAAGGTGGCCTAGCAACAGACTCGGGGAATTGCAGACCCATAAGCCTGACCAGCCTCATCTGTAAGGCCATGGAATGCATCATTATGGACCTCATAAAGACATAGGCAACCTACAAACCCTGGATCCTACGAAATTCGGCTTTGTCAAGGGCAGATCTTGCCTTTTAAATCTGTTGGACTTCTTTGAAAATGAGACTAGGACCATTGATAAGGGCAAATCTGTGCACACAGCATACCTCGACCTGGCAAAGGCTTTCAACACAGTCCCACATTCAGACATTACTGATAAACTTAGCAAACCGAATGTAAACTCCTTTGTCGTAAGATGGGTTGCCAACTGGCTAACAAACTGGACACACCATCAAAGTGGGTGACTCCACATCAACCAGCAGACCTGTTACCAGTGGGGTGCAACAGGGGTCAGTGCTGAGTTCTCTATTGTTTGGTATATACTTCTCAGTAGTTCAGGTTAAAACTAATGGGTTGTGTTTGACCAAGTTTGCAGATGACTGCAAACTAGAGTGGATATAAAAAGTGTACACACCCATTAAAATGCCAGGATTTTGTGATATAAAAAAATGAGACCACAATAAATCATTTCAAAACTTTTCCACTTTTAATGTGACCTATAATCTGTACAATTCAATTGAAAAACAAACAAATCTGTTAGGTGAAAAAATAAAAAACGTAGAATAAGCTGGTTGCATAAATGTGCACATCCTTAAACTAATATGTTGTTGAAGCACCTTTTGATTTAATTACAGCATTCAGTCTTCTTGGGTAGACACCTGCCATCGATTAGAGACTCTGATTAACCCTAAATAAAGTTCAACTGTCCTAGTAGGATTTTCTTGACATTTACTCAGTTGCCTGCTACAGCAAAAGCCATGGTTCGCAGACAGCTTACAAAGCATCAAAGGAATCTCATTGTTGAAAGGTATCAGTCAGGAGAAGGGTACAAAAAAAAATTTCCACAGCATTGGATATACCATGGAAGACAGTGAAGACATTCATCAAAAAGTGGAGAAAATATGGGACAACAGTAATGTTGCAAAGAAGTGAATATCCCTCCAAAACTGATGAAAAAACAAGACGAAAACTGGTCAGGGAGGCTGCCAAGAGACGTACAGCAACAGTGAAGGAGCTGCAGGAATGTCTGGCAAGTACTGGTTGTGTACTACATGTGACAATAATCTCCCATATTCTCCATATGTCTGGACTATGGGGTAGGGTTGCAAGATGGAAGCCTTTTATTACACAGAAAAACATCCAAGCCCAGCTAAAATTTGTAGAACAATATATCAAGTCTCCCACAAGCAACTGGGAAAATGTGTTATGGTCTGATGAGACCAAGGTTGAACTTTCTGGCCACAATTCCAGAAGGTATATTTGGTGCAAAAAAACACTTTGCATCCCCAAAAGAACACCATCCCCATGGTGACGCATGGTGGTGGCCGTATCATGCTTTGGGGTTGCTTTTCTTCAGCTGGAACTGGGGTTTTAGTCAAGGTGGAAGGAATTATGAACAGTTCCAAATACCAGTCATTATGGGCCCAAAACCTTCAGGCATCTGCTAGAAAGATGAAGAAGAATTTCACCTTTCAACATGACAATGACCCCAAGCATACATCCAAATCAACAAAAGAATTCACCAGAAGAAAACTAAAGTTTTGGAATGGCTCAGCCAGAGCCTAGACCTAAATCCAATAGAAAATCTGTGGGGTGACCTGAAGAGGGCTGTGCACAAGAGATGCTCTCGCAATCTGAGAAATTTGGAGTGCTTTTGCAAGGAAGAGTGAGCAAATATTGCCAAGTCAAAATGTGTCATGCTGATAGACTCTTACCAAAGAAGACTTAATGCTGTAATTAAATCAAAATCAAAAGGTGCTTCAACAAAGTATTAGTTTAAGGGTGTGCACATTTATGCAACCAGCTTATCGTACATTTATTTTTTTATATTTTTTCCCCCCAACAGATTTGTTTTTCAATTGAATTGTACAGGTTATAGGTCACATTAAAGGTGGGAAAAGTTTTAAAATGATTTATTGTGGTCTCATTTTTTTATATCACAAAAAATTGGCCTTTTAACAGGAGTGTGTACACTTTTTATATCCACTGTAGGTGCAATCATTGAATCCCCAAATTATGTCAGTATACTCCAAGAGGGTCTCACATAGACCAACGACTGGTGCATTTGTTACTGTTTCATACTGAATGCAAAGAAATGCATCATCATTCCATTCATAGCAAACAATGCCACTTCACACTATCAAATCAACAATACCCTTAGTACCCATGAAGTGGTAAGGGACCTAGGATTATAAGTTGACTGCAGCCTTAATTTCGACCACTATGTGTCTACTGTAGCAAGGAAGACTTTGCTACATAGTACAAGTGATTAGTAAAGGCATTACTGTGACAGCAAACGAGGTTATAACCTCTCTATTCTCGGCACTAATCCAGCCCATAATCGAGTACAACGCCCCACTCGGCATGTACAGTACAAAGCACCTGCAGCAACTGGAGAGACCTCAAAAGGTTTCTAATAAAGAAGATCAAAGGGCTCCAACATGTGCCTTTCACAGACTGAGTAAAGTCCCTGTCACTATACTCTGTGTCATACAGACGTCTTAGGGGAGACTTATGCCTGACCTACACAGCAATCCAAAACCCAAACCTAATGAACTTGCTGCACATCAGTAAATCAAACAGGACTAGGGCTACCCATTCCAGGGACCTAAATATGGCCTGCGACTTGAACAGGACATGCTGGAGGAACAGATTTATCTCCCAGCAACTGATGCTGCTTTGGAACAGGCTACCAATTCATGTGAAACAGAGCACCTCTATGACACTGTTCAAGAGAAACCTGGACGAGTGAATGGAGCAACGTAAATTCTTACTGGAGATAAACCCACAACCTTCCTGGACATGGGCAGTCATAACTAAATTTGTGGGCATTGACTAGCATTTTCATGTTATTACTTTGGGATGAAATGGCTAAGCTTAAAATGACCTGCGGGTTGATAGACTAGTAATTCCTATGATCCTATTAGCAAAAGGCTGGAAGGGACAGAAAAACAAAGTTGTATGCAGACGATGTGACATTACAGGCGGACATTGAGCAAGAACTTCAGCAAAGAATATGGGAAGATTATGGAAAACTGAAGGCACATGGGATGAAATGGAGTACAGATGAAGCAGGTTATGGCTTTGCTGTTACAGTGGGTAGCAACTGGGGACATCAGAAGTAGCTGAGAATTGTGATAGAAGGGAAAATAGTTGAACAGTTTAATAACTTCAAGTATCGGGGAGGGGTGTATGAGGACAAGGGAAGTCTGAATAAGGAAGTCAAAGCTAAAAATCAGAGAGGTTGTGGGCAACTAGCTCAGAACATCAGGGGTAGTGTATGACAGAAAAATACCAACGAAGCTGAAAAGTAAGATGCACAAAGCAGTGGTGTGACCAGTACTACTGCACTGTACAGAAACCTTGATAGTAAAGGAAAGCAGTTGTGGAAGCTAGAGGTGATGAAAATGAAGTGCCCAAGATGGGTGGTAGGATGCATACTGTGGGACAGATGAAGAAACAAGGACATAGAACAGCAAATTAGCTTCAACAGCAGAAAATGTTAAAGAGAACAGATTATGGTGGTTTGGGCATATACGCAGAAAAGTAGAAGACAATAGGGTGAAGAAGATTTGGGAGAGACAGGAAGAAGGCAAAAGGAAACAAGGGCATCCAAAGAGGTGGATGGATTCTGTGAGAGAAGACCTGTGACAGTAAAGCATGTGTGTTGAAGAAGGTAGGAGAGTGGCACTGAATAGAGACAGAGATACTGGCAGTTGATGCGACATTTAGACCCCATGCAGAAAATGGGAAAAATGGGGTTGATTATGATGGTGGAACCTACGACAGGGGTTCTACCACAAAGTCTTCTAATAGAGCCACCATGAGCCAGATGTCTCCATATGGGACCAATAGAAGGCCCTTCTCCAGTACAGCCTCTGCCACCACAGTCAAAACTTTGCTGACAGGTATGGGTGAAGATAATAGGCTAATGGAGGACAGTACCTTGTAAAAAACCTGCTACTGACCTTAGGGAAAAATTACAAGATACCTTTTGTCAATGTCTCGGACGATGAAATGCCCAAAGGTACAATCAAGTCCAATAACCTCATCTAAATGCACTGCATCAACAAAGCCATAACTGCCTTGGGAATAACCATCTGAAACTTGGTGTACCAGATGTGCTTGTTGAAGCTGCTGAAATCCATGACTGGCAGAACCTTTTCCTTCTATGGAATTACACAAAGTCAAAATAGGACCTAGAACACTAAAGGTTCGAATTCAGCAACCAGAGCAAGTGAAGAAAATAAAATTCGAACCACCATGCTGTAAAACACCAGTTATTTATTAACACACTCAACATAAGCACTTTCGGATGAAGTATGAAGGGTAATTCAGCTGAAAGCGCTTATGTTGAGTGGCTTAATAAATAAATGGTATTTTACAGCATGGTGGTTTGAATTTTGTTATTTTCTTCTTCTATGGAATTAGGGAGAGAGAGAGGAAGACAGCCTCCATCCTCTTGTAGAGGTTTCTGTAAGGAAGAACCCAAGACTTCAGTAGACAGACAAGATTTCAGCATTCATAAATGCATGAGAAGCCCATTCAGAATAACTTTAATTGGCATAACAAATATGATTAAAATCAACTACAGATAAAAAGAAATAAAGCAGAGTATAAAATTATAGATAAAAATTTGACTATAATGGGTCTACCACACTCAGGACGCCCTTTGGCATTATAAAATAATTATAATGCGGCCTGGCACTGTGCACCGAAGGACAGTCTCTTGACTGTGACTCACATGATCAGTGCTCAATTAGCAATGTGGGTGCGGGTAGAACTGGACTTCGGGCAGGAAAAGAACAGATTTATGCAAGTGTGCCTGTAGAGGGGGAAGGTATTTGATGGGCTTCATAGTTGCTGGCTATGTTTCTCCAGGGTAGGTGGACGAAATTTCCCCATCAGCTAGGCTACAGCTAATGTAGGAGTATGGGTATGGCCACCCAAGTCAGTTACCTGGTAGCTCTCACAAGGCACATGTGAGTGTGCTCACACTACTGCTTGGTGACTACTAGTACCCACCCCAGTGATGCACGTGTTTACGTCACCACTGGAACATAAAAGCTCAATCCACTCCAGGGCTTCCTGGTGTGGGATGGATGTATACAAATCCACCACATCGATGGTTAAAAAATTAGTAAATTTCATCCAATGTCAAATCATTCAAATTGGATAAAAAAGACCAAGAGTCCTTGCATATACTAGGGATGAGCTTAACATACTTGGCAAGCAGTGAGTCAATATACTTGGAACATGGGTATGAGATAGATGACCTGCCATCAATCAAAGCTCTCATAGGTGGATCTCCAAGGTTCTTATGAACCTTGGGTATACCAAACATGACAGGTGCTTTGGGATACAGTATATCAATGTATTCAAAAGTATCTATATCTATTCTTCCAGAAATGAACAAGTCCCTAAAATAACCTCTTATTCTATTAGCACACACATTCATTTCATTCACCGAAGATGTTTCATAGGCAGAGGTGTTTAATACCCTGTGCATTCTCTCCACGTAATCCATTTGTTCAAAAATAGCTAAGTCACCACCCTTATCTGGCTTAATGATTCTGACTGCTGATGCCCGCAATTTATTGAGGGCAGCCAGCTGGTCTTTAGAGATGTTAAACTGATTGGACATAATAGTAGTGGACTTAGCAGAATGTCTTATGTCCACTTCACATGCACACTCAAACATTTTAAGGGCTACATGCAAGGGTGGGTTGAACACACTTGGAAGCTTGAGTTTAGGCATAGAAGGCCTAGAAGAGTCATTAAACATTAATTTCAAATTAAGCTTTCTCACATAACACTTCAAGTCCAACAATACCCTAGCAACATCACAATTTGTTGATGGTACAAAGGTGTTCCCCAAAGCCAAAAGTTCTACCAGTTCAGGTTCTAAAGTGAGAGAAGAAAAGTTGTAAATCGTAAAATCACCCCTTTTATTTAAAATAATATCAGGTATATCTTTATTAGAGGAACAAGGGTAAACATATTCTAATTCCAATTCAAGTTCCTCCTCTGAGGTCTTTGATTGGTTGTTTTCCCTAAAAAAACTTTATCTGTGTTAAAGTCACTGCCGGGAGTAACACTACGGTTGGGGGCAAATGTTTCAGTGTACCCACCATTCTTTTCCTGCCTATTTCTGTTTCTATTACTTCTCCTCAAAGGGGGGTTACCACCATTATTGGTGTTATGTCCCCTATTGTTACTAGGGTCCACAGTGTCATCAGCATCAGTTACTTCCACATCATCATCATCCCTCCTAGGGGCCTGAACGGTGGTACATAAATTAGGGAAAACCTTGTCGTTGGTATATGCCAACCTATCCCTATATAATTTCTTAGATTTGTTTGTTTTAAGTTTGACCATATATGTATCAATGCTCGAAAAAATACGAGCATGGTCAAATTTGAATTGTAAAAAAGCCCCATCAACCTTAACTTCCTCATCCAGTAAACAAACTTCTTTGGTTAAATCTTCGATACTAATAGAATAATGCTTCACTAGCAGTTCTATCAACTGTAAACCCTGGGTTTGAAACATTACTTTTAAATCAGGTAAAAAGTCTTTGCTATTAATCAAATTCGATGGTACAAAGCCATTCCTAAGGCCTTTAGGGACAATGCCCTCATTTAGACATTGCTTGAAATACGCAACTTCAAGCTGCAATTTCCTCAGTTTAAAAGTTTTGGTGTCCAACAATTTTAACTTGTCCGACACAGTTACTACACAATTATTAGAGGCAGCATTATTCCGCACCGACATGCCATCATTAAATTGTTTATCAAACTGCATAAAGTCACCTGTGTTGTGAATCCATTCGGAAATCGAAGCCACGCCAATAAGTGCATTCCCTCTCTCATTCACCTCATTTTGTGTATTAAGTTGCACATTATCAGTCTCAGCCCGTGATACATTAGATAAAGATGTAGCCGTTTTGAATGGTTGCGCCGCTGGAATAGAGTCAATTGTGTCGGCAAATGTCCTGCTAACACCAACACGGTTAGCTGAAGTAACCAAATGGGCAGAGGAACGTGAAGTATAAATGCTCTCAAGGGCAGTAAAACGTTCGTTCAAAGCTTCAATCTTTGACGTTAGTGCTAAAAGCAAGTTAGATACATCCGCAGAATCAGGTTTAGATGACCCGAATATGTTAGGGCTGGCCGGGCTCTCCATAAGCGCAAAAGACAAAAAACTGAACCACAACCACAAGTAATTCCACAAACCGATGAAAACGAAAAATTGAGCCAATGGAGTAGACTTAGCCAACTGAATCCTTAACGCAAGTTTATTGTTTTACAAACAGACAGCGTTTTCACTACACAAAAAAGGTAGCTTCCTCAGAGGATAAAAAGAGCACGAAAACAGCACTCTTTTAAACTACGCTCTGCAATAATTTTACAATTACATCACTTCCCGCAGAACGGGAGCTTTTTTTAAAAGCATAAGCTGAAAATACGTTTGGTGGATGATCTGCTTGTTGAAGTTACTGCAAAGAGAAATGATGGTTTTTACAAACCACTCCTTTCCATGACATCTCAAAACCATAATGGTAATGTTCAAAACTTAGTTACTTCAGCAATCTCTCCTACCACAGATGTTCTTGCTCCAATAACAGAGCTATTACATAAAGATTTTCCTTGTAAATTTATTATGACATTCAGCTTGAATTCTAAAGCTATTTCGGATATTTTGAATAAGAACTGGTATTTTCTATCTTCAAATGTTTCTGTGTCTAATAAATTGGGTGACAAGCCTAACATCGTGTTTAGGAGGGGCAGAAACATCAAAGACTTGTTACAAAGTAACCCACTAGTCCTAGCATGTAATAGAACAAAGGGGTCTTTTGCTTGTGGTTCATGCAACTTCTGTTCCCATATAAAAACGGGTAGTACATTTAGTATATTGGGCACAAAATACTACATTAACCACAGAATCAATTGTGATACTAAGTCTATCATTTATGTTGCCTTCTGTACATGCTGTCCCGGCTTTTATGTCGGTAAGACAGACAGGAAGTTTAAACAGTGGATTTACCAGCATTGTTATGCCATTAAGAACGCTAAGAGTGAAAATGCACTGGCTAAGCATATAGTAGCCTATCCAGGACATGCCTTTGTGTTTATGGGCATCGATCATTTATCTACGCCTGTAAGAGGCGGTCCCACATCCATTTTATTAGAAACCAGAGAGTTATTATGGCAGCTGAAATTGGACGCTTTTAACTTCCCTGGCTTAAATGATAGTTGTAATACAGCCCCTTTCTTAAAGTTAAAATCTTACATGAGGTAGTAATCTAAGGTCTTGGTGAATAGAGGATTAGGTATTCAGCTATACTTAATATAGTAACTCTATGAGGGACTTGTATACTAGACATATTGTGTCTATGTACTAAAAGCTATTAGTATTTTGTTTACTAATCATGTATTGCATTCCTGGGCATTACACAAAATCTTGCTCTTTTAATAACATTTTTTGTTTAATTTTAAATTCTTGTATAGGTTTTTCTAGTCAACTAGTTACTTATAATAGTCTGCACACGTCTTTCTGGTAAGAGCTGTGAACCTAAAATGTTTAGTTGACTAGTTTTGTGAGCAGTGATGTATATACACAAAAAACATATATATACAAAAATACTTTTGTGCTTTTTACTGATACACTGAAGCAAAGGATGCATGTCTGTTCACATGTAACTTTATGCATACTTAATATTTAATTAATTTTCTATTCTATTGCTTTTATGGACTGTTATATTGTTCAATGTTATGTTTTGTTTTGATTCCTAACTTATTATTGGACTTTACTAGTTTGTTATAGTGACATAACATATTTTATATTAAGGTTGACAATTTGTATATAAAAAGGGCTTTTGGTAAAAGTCACTAGTATGTCAAATAATAATTTTACCGCTGTTTTAAACAGCTGTTTGAAATGGTCTTTATAAGCCTTCTTTTTTATCAAATTAATATTTTAATGGAGATATGACATAGTAAACCTTGTATTTTCAGCTTATGCTTTTAAAAAAAGCTCCTGTTCCGCGGGAAGTGATGTAATTGTAAAATTATTGCAGAGCGGAGTTTAAGAGTGCTCTGTTCACGCTCTTTTTATCCTCTGAGGAAGCTACCTTTTTTGTGTAGTGAAAACGCTGTCTGTTTGTAAAACAATAAACTTGCGTTAAGGATTCAACTGGCTAAGTCTACTCCATTGGCTCAATTTTTCGTTTAAATCCAATAGAAAATCTGTGGGGTGACCTGAAGAGGGCTGTGCACATGAGATGCTCTCGCAATCTGAGAAATTTGGAGTGCTTTTGCAAGGAAGAGTGAGCAAATATTGCCAAGTCAAAATGTGTCATGCTGATAGACTCTTACCAAAGAAGACTTAATACTGTAATTAAATCAAAATCAAAAGGTGCTTCAACAAAGTATTAGTTTAAGGGTGTGCACATTTATGCAACCAGCTTATCGTACATTTATTTTTTTATATTTTTCCCCCAACAGATTTGTTTTTCAATTGAATTGTACAGGTTATAGGTCACATTAAAGGTGGGAAAAGTTTTAAAATGATTTATTGTGGTCTCATTTTTTTATATCACAAAAATTGGCCTTTTAACAGGTGTGTGTACACTTTTTATATCCACTGTAGGTGCAATCATTGAATCCCCAAATTATGTCAGTATACTCCAAGAGGGTCTCACATAGACCAACGACTGGTGCATTTGTTACTGTTTCATACTGAATGCAAAGAAATGCATCATCATTCCATTCATAGCAAACAATGCCACTTCACACTATCAAATCAACAATACCCTTAGTACCCATGAAGTGGTAAGGGACCTAGGATTAGAAGTTGACTGCAGCCTTAATTTCGACCACTATGTGTCTACTGTAGCAAGGAAGACTTTGCTACATAGTACAAGTGATTAGTAAAGGCATTACTGTGACAGCAAACGAGGTTATAACCTCTCTATTCTCGGCACTAATCCAGCCCATAATCGAGTACAACGCCCCACTCGGCATGTACAGTACAAAGCACCTGCAGCAACTGGAGAGACCTCAAAAGGTTTCTAATAAAGAAGATCAAAGGGCTCCAGCATGTGCCTTTCACAGACTGAGTAAAGTCCCTGTCACTATACTCTGTGTCATACAGACGTCTTAGGGGAGACTTATGCCTGACCTACACAGCAATCCAAAACCCAAACCTAATGAACTTGCTGCACATCAGTAAATCAAACGGGACTAGGGCTACCCATTCCAGGGACCTAAATATGGCCTGCGACTTGAATAGGACATGCTGGAGGAACAGATTTATCTCCCAGCAACTGATGCTGCTTTGGAACAGGCTACCAATTCATGTGAAACAGAGCACCTCTATGACACTGTTCAAGAGAAACCTGGATGAGTGAATGGAGCAACGTAAATTCTTACTGGAGATAAACCCACAACCTTCCTGGACATGGGCAGTCATAACTAAATTTGTGGGCATTGACTAGCATTTTCATATTATTACTTTGGGATGAAATGGCTAAGCTTAAAATGACCTGCGGGTTGATAGGATCATAGGAATTACTAGTCTATTAGCAAAAGGCTGGAAGGGACAGAAAAACAAAGTTGTATGCAGACGATGTGACATTATAGGCGGACATTGAGCAAGAACTTCAGCAAAGAATATGGGAAGATTATGGAAAACTGAAGGCACATGGGATAAAATGGAGTACAGATGAAGCAGGTTATGGCTTTGCTGTTACAGTGGGTAGCAACTGGGGACATCAGAAGTAGCTGAGAATTGTGATAGAAGGGAAAATAGTTGAACAGTTTAATAACTTCAAGTATCGGGGAGGGGTATATGAGGAGAAGGGAAGTCTGAATAAGGAAGTCAAAGCTAAAAATCAGAGAGGTTGTGGGCAACTGGCTCAGAACATCAGGGGTAGTGTATGACAGAAAAATACCAACGAAGCTGAAAAGTAAGATGCACAAAGCAATGGTGTGACCAGTACTACTGCATTGTACAGAAACCTTGATAGTAAAGGAAAGCAGTTGTGGAAGCTAGAGGTGATGGAAATGAAGTGCCCAAGATGGGTGGTAGGATGCACACTGTGGGTCAGATGAAGAAACAAGGACATAGAACAGCAAATTAGCTTCAACAGCAGAAAATGTTAAAGAGAACAGATTATGGTGGTTTGGGCATATCATGAAAAGTAGAAGACAATAGGGTGAAGAAGATTTGGGAGAGACAGGAAGAAGGCAAAAGGAAACAAGGGCATCCAAAGAGGTGGATGGATTCTGTAAGAGATGACCTGTGACAGTAAAGCATGTGTGTTGAAGAAGGTAGGAGAGTGGCACTGAATAGAGACAGAGATACTGGCAGTTGATGCGACACTCAGACCCCATGCAGAAAATGGGGTTGATTATGATGGTGGAACCTAAGACAGGGGTTCTACCACAAAGTCTTCTAATCGAGCCACCATGAGCCAGATGTCTCCATATGGGACCAATAGAAGGCCCTTCTCCAGTACAGCCTCTGCCACCACAGTCAAAACTTTGGTGACAGGTATGGGTGAAGATAATAGGCTAATGGAGGACAGTACCTTGTAAAAGACCTGCTACTGACCTTAGGGAAAAATTACAAGATACCTTTTGTCAATGTCTCGGACGATGAAATGCCCAAAGGTACAATCAAGTCCAATAACCTCATCTAAATGCACTGCATCAACAAAGCCATAACTGCCTTGGGAATAACCATCTGAAACTTGGTGTACCAGATGTGCTTGTTGAAGCTGCTGAAATCCATGACTGGCAGAACCTTTTCCTTCTATGGAATTACACAAAGTCAAAATAGGATCTAGAACACTAAAGGTTCGAATTCAGCAACCAGAGCAAGTGAAGAAAATAAAATTCGAACCACCATGCTGTAAAACACCAGTTATTTATTAACACACTCAACATAAGCACTTTCGGATGAAGTATGAAGGGTAATTCAGCTGAAAGCGCTTATGTTGAGTGGCTTAATAAATAAATGGTATTTTACAGCGTGGTGGTTTGAATTTTGTTATTTTCTATTTCTATGGAATTAGGGAGAGAGAGAGGAAGACAGCCTCCATCCTCTTGTAGAGGTTTCTGTAAGGAAGAACTCAAGACTTCAGTAGACAGACAAGATTTCAGCATTCATAAATGCATGAGAAGCCCATTCAGAATAACTTTAATTGGCATAACAAATATGATTAAAATCAACTACAGATAAAAAGAAATAAAGCAGAGTATAAAATTATAGATAAAAATTTTAGACTATAATGGGTCTACCACACTCAGGACGCCCTTTGGCATTATAAAATAATTATAATGCGGCCCGGCACTGTGCACCGAAGGACAGTCTCTTGACTGTGACTCACATGATCAGTGCTCAATTAGCAATGTGGGTGCAGGTAGAACTGGACTTCGGGCAGGAAAAGAACAGATTTCTGCAAGTGTGCCTGTAGAGGGGGAAGGTATTTGATGGGCTTCATAGTTGCTGGCTATGTTTCTCCAGGTGGACGAAATTTCCCTATCAGCTAGGCTACAGCTAATGTAGGGGTATGGGTATGGCCACCCAAGTCAGTTACCTGGTAGCTCTCACAAGGCACATGTGAGTGTGCTCACACTACTGCTTGGTGACTACTAGTACCCACCCCAGTGATGCACATGTTTACGTCACCACTGGAAGGTGGGGTTACTGACACAAAAGAAAAAATTCTCTTATGGCTGCCTTGTTGAAGGCTGTATTGCAGACTGCTCTCATTTGACATAGGAAAAGATGGACACTGTTGGATCTCACCCCAGAGGGTATCAAATAGGCACCAGAGATCTAGTCACCATGAGAAAAAATGTGTGCAGCAATGCCTTGGTGGTCAGCTTGCATTGGGGAGCACAAGCACAGAAAAACACTTGATTATAACGTGCTTACACCATCATGACAAAGATCTATGGTATAATTTACTTAAATTTGGCAGTGCTTCTCAGCTGGGTCTGCCCAAATAATAACTAATTCAGTGAATAAAAATACCAAGACACTACAAAATGGATTAAGGAAACAAAAGACCCTGTTTAGAAAGAATGCTTAAAATATTTTTCACAGTTGTCTTACAAACTGTTAAAGAGACCTTTTTGTCCGGTGCTTACTGTGGAAGGTGACCTTGTTCAGTTCAGTTCTTACTTCTGAATCATATTTCCAATCTGGTTAACAGAAGCTCAATGAATCTGGTTATTATTTTTGAAATTAATATAAATAAAAACAAGAAAAAATTGTCAATGCCTAATTTTGACTAGCAATGGTAATTAAAAGCAGCAACACTGAATATTCCAAGTAGATGTTTTGAAATAATTACTTGACAAAACAGTGCAAGAAACTTTTTGTGTGGAAGATATATCGTGTTAATCACCGTATATTAATCAGACCAGATAATGGTAGTAGAAACAGAGAACTTAAACTCATCTTAAGTCAAAAACATAATAAAAACTATATAATTTGAAATATTGTACAGAATTACTAAGCATTAGAAAGTAATCCAAGCAGGGTAGGCAGTCTGTTTCCAGTCGAAAATCCTTTATTAAGTACACAGACAAGTGATCCAAGTAAAACAAAAATAACAGAGTAATAGTTGTGGTGCAGCGGTTAGCATTGCCGCCTCACAGCAAGAGGTTCTCTGGTTTGATCCTCGGCTGGGGTACCTTCTGTGTGGAGCCTGCATGTCCTCCCTGTGGTCGCGTGGGTTTCCTCTGGGTGCTCCGGTTTACTCCCACATCCCAAAGACATGCTGTAGGTGGATTGGACACTCTAAATTGGCCCTAGGTGTGAGTGCGTGCGTGTGCCTTCTGTGGAAGGTTAGGCGCCGGACTGGCAACTCGACACTGTAAAACTCCACTGCCAATCATGAGCGGACAGGTGATCCACTGTGGCGACCCCTAATCGGGAAAAAGCCGAAAGAAGAAGAAGAAGTTTCCTTACAAGCTTTCTAACTATATATATATATATATATATATATATATATATATATATATATATATATATATATACATACATACACACACACATACATACATACATACATACACACACACACATATATATACTTTTTATCAGGCGAGGGAGTGGTTTATTGTGCTGTAAAACAAAGTGTTATTGGTATACATATGTTAAATTCACATCCCTTCCCCCATCAGTGTGACATTCAAACTGGTCCTGCCCTACTTAGTAGCTGTCATAATAAAATAACCCTTACATGTTCAAAGGTTATATGCTTTAAATAAAATCAATAATGATGTGGTACCTCTTACTTAACCAGATTAAGTCTGTGATTTTATCCAAGATAATATACTACATGCCTGGAAATATATAAACCTTACACCATTTGACAATCTAAAAATATACATAAATATATACATATACACTTTGCATGCAAAAAATCAGTTGTAAAAATCATATTCTATTTTCATAACCTATTAACAAAGATCGCTTTTTCCTTCTAGATTTTTTCAGATTTGTGTACAAGAACCCTAAAAACTATCTACAAAAATATTACTGTGCAACTAGTATTGTTATTATACCATTTTGAATAAAGTGGACAAAAAGAACAAGAAAAACTGTATGATGGAAATAAAATATACACAAATTAAAACTGATTTAACATGGTATTTAAAACCAATTGGAAGAATAAAATAAGATAAAATTAGTCATGTAAACGATGTGGCAATTTTCTAAGTCCCAGAAAGCAATCTTTGTTAACAATACCTTGTGGAAACAGAATATGATTTTTACAACCGATTTTTTGCATGCAAATTATATATGTATATATTTATACACATTTTTAGATTGTAAGGTTTATATTTCCAGTCATATCCAGTGATTATTATCAGACTTAATAATCTGATTAAATAAGGAGGTACCACATAATTATTAATTTTATTTAAAGTACATAAAGGTTATATTATTATGACAGCTACTAAGTATGGCAGGACCAGCTCGAATGTCACACTGATGGGGGAAGGGATGTGAATTTAACGTATACCAATAACACTGTTTTACAGTACAATAAACCACTCAATTGCCTGATAAAAAGTATATATACATATATATATATATATATATATATATATATATATATATATATATATATATATATATATATATATATATATATATATATATGTATGTGTGTATATATATATATATATATATATATATATATATATATATATATATGTATGTGTGTATATATATATATATATATATATATATATATATATAAATATGCACACATACACTGTATGTGTATTGTATGTATATATATATATATATATATATATATATATATATATATATATATATATATATATAAATAGAAAGCTTATGAGGAAACTACTACTCTGTTATTTCTGTTTTACTCAGATTGCTTGTCTGTGTACTTAATAAAGGATTTTCGACTGGAAACAGACCTCCTACCCTGCTTGGATTACTTTCGAATACTTAGCAATTCTGTACGCTATTTCAAATGATATAGTTTTTATTATTTTTTTGACTTGGGATGAGTTTAAGTTCGCTATTTCTACTACCATTATCTGATCCGATTAATATATAGCGATTAACTAGACATATCTTCCACACAGAGAAGTTTCTTACACTGTTTTGTTTTTGGACCAACTATACTTGTTTAGGAGGTTGTGTGAGACTTCGGGGATACCATGGAGATTACTTGTTTTTTAAATAATTACTTGAGAGACATTATACTCAACAAGTTTCACTAATCACAGTTCAAATGCTGCATTCTTTTATTTGTTCACTTCTAAGAAAAGGCACTTAAAACTATCAATCAAAAACAGAAAATGAGTACATTTTACATAAAAATGAGTAACACAACCATACTGAAATGTAAAAAACTGTACACCGAAACAAAATTGTGGTCAAACTGTACTTTCACCTTTGTTATAACAGAACAAATATACATCAAGGGATTATCTTGGCAGACCGTACCTAAATCTAATCCCACATGCAACTGCTGCTCCTTAGAATGCAAGACAAGCTATGATAGGAGATAAATGAGACACCCAAACTAATCACAAAATCTCTTCTTATAAAATTTCTGAGACAGTAGACTATATGGATTTGTTTTAGCAACCTCATAAGCAGAAGCCAAATATTTCTTTATTCATGATTCAACAGGATTTTCATTGCCTTGTCCTCATGATAAAATTAATATTTTCATTCCCACTATTAAGCAACATACCATAACGTGTGTACCTGCAACAGAAAACATGCTGCAGCTTCAACACAAAAAGAGTTAACTAAATGACCACTGCTGTTGGAACAAATATTTACCAACACTGCCCACAAATTATTTTCTCTTGTAGTCCTTGTGATTGAACATTAAAAATGTGTTACAGCTCTAACATGCTCAGCTTACGCAAATAGGCTTACGTAACAAATCACCTGATAACTGGGAGAACTTGCCTGAACTTGTTAACCATTTACAGCCATAGACCAGGCAGCAACAGGAAGGCTAAAGCTGCATGGATAAAGATTAGTAGACCAGATTAAGGAGAAAGCTACACAGCGAGGAGAACACAAAAACCACAAAGACAGTAACTGTAGATCAGGAAAATACCAGACCCTGCATGGGTGAGGGACCAAACATTAACCACTGTGCCAGCCTTTAAACAATGGCCATAAAGATGAATTTATGAGGAGGGTGTAGGGATGTCTAGAAAACAAATAATGAATAAGAATATGGGATGGTATGGTATGGTATGAACATTAGTTCAGGGGATAGAAGGAGTGACCCTGGACAAAAAAATAGTAAATATGAACTCAAAAATAGAGAAGGAAGTGATCTATACATAAGGCAGTGAACATAAATTTGAGAAATGAGTGAGAGTAAGAGGTGATTGCGTGTACAACAACCGTGCAACTGTGCATTAAGAAAGGTACTGAAGACAGCATTTTGGAAATTCTGTATATATAGATTTAAGTTTATAAAAGTTACATGGAAATGTTTAATTATAAATTCATAACCTGGTGATCAGTATCACTTTAGAACAAATCTTTCTTATTATATGGGTATACATCATAAACTCTGAAGGATAATTCAGAATTCATATTTAAAGGACATACTGCACTCATTGTTTGAGTGGGCACTGCATAATTCATTCTTAAAAGTGAATTTATAGCCAGAGTGTACAATATTACTTCACGTTTGGAATCATGTTTTAGAATGTTGTTTATGAGGAGAGCTCCCAGTGATGTAATTTTGCAAATCTAACATAGAAACACTGATCTTTACTAAAGTTATTTTGTTCACTAAATTTAGTGTATTGGTCATATCTTTGTATGCATCTCAGCATCTAATGGGTTAAATGCCACAATGCACATTTATAGTTTTCTTTCCTCATTTGTTTGGGCCATTTTTTTTACTAAAAATCTTCGTAAACTTTTAATTAAATCATGGCTTAAATAAATTTAGCATACATACGTTGGTGACATCACCATAGGGATACTATGAATTACGTCCACAGACTTTAATGAATGCAACTCTGCACATGCATGTTGGTGCTCTCATTCAAGTTTATGGACGTAGTTCAGGATTTTTCTACTCTGATATCACAGAAGTTAAAGTTTACATTTCACCATTGGTGACAGGCTGGTAAGTTTAGTGCTATTTTTAAAAAACATTTTCCTCACAGTATATGGCTGCAAACATTTGCCAGTGGGGAGAAAATGCAGACTGGCACTTTTGCTAAGATGTATAGTGGTCAGAAGGTAAGGAAATATGGTCAATACACTTTAATGCAGTCATAGAAACTTCAGCACCTGCTAATATGAGATAGAATGACCCACAGATACAATTTATTACATTGGTGTACTTCAGTACATTTATAAGCAAATGCTCATTAAATTTAATTAAAAATGTGTAACTTTGGTAGCTGGACAGTATTTTGAGGGGGGGGGGGACTATAAAAATAACTCCTAGATCTGTGACATGAAGTTTGAAGCATTATTGAGCAGCTCCACCTTAAAAAACAATTACACAGTCACTATGCAGAATGAGACAACTTTCTAGACTGAAATGTACAAGGACAGTGAAGCTATTTAACAGATTAGCCCCCACCAGGACACAATTGAGCAAATTCATTGCAAAATGCAGAACTTGGTAAAATTATGAGACCATTTTCAGTAAATTAAATTCTGAGTCATATACATTGGCACTTCATAATACTCTGAGACAGGACGTAATACAGCTTGAAGGACAGTATGCCAAGAAGTCTTAAGTATCACTTCACAATTTCATACCTGCTGTATGAAATGGGAGTTTGCATAAGAATTGCACAATGACAGTGACAAAGTTCATGAGGCAGAAACACATAGGTGATACTTTGAAAATGTTTACTCAAAATATTAAGTCATGATGACATCATGGTACTTTGTCCTGAAAGGCAAACATAAAATAGACAGCAGAGTATCTGCCATCATCCAGATGTTGAAGAGTCAGAATGGCCTCCAGCCCAGGGAGAATGATTTTGCTGCTGGTTTATGCAAGCTAAGTACAGACCCTAGATTTGAGATATATATGCCTAGAACAAGAACAGTATGCCTTCTACTGGGAAGAATCATAATGCAATATGGTCTGAAGTTAATTATAAATGATCTTACAGGAAATTTGCAACTGCTAATTAAAACACTCGTGTGAAATCACGGTACCTGCAGTGAAAGATGGAGTCTCACAACTATGGCTAGGAGTTACATGAGAAAAATAGACAGACATGTATATGCCTAAAAGCATGCACATGCTCTGCGTTGCAACACTATGGCAAAGCCAGCAAGCCAAATTAGAGAACCCACAGCAATATCTAAAACACGTTTTTTTAACCATTCTCCATAATGGCCACCAACCTAAAAAAAAAAACAAAAGGAACAGAAAGAACTGAAGTACTTGCCTAAAAGTACCACATTTATATTTGACTATAAAAAAGTAATGAACAGCCAAGTAATACAAGTACTTGAAATACATCTCAGGCACCCTCGCTCTGATAGCTTCTTTCCACTGACTGAGAAGGTCAGGATTGTGTCTCATCAGGTTGCTGTAGTAGTGGCTGCATGGCTCACCAAAGTAGAGAATGTCAGTTGGACTCTGCTCTAGTAAGAATGTGCCAAGCATCCCTTTTATAATGGGCACCTTCATTACAGAGTCCAAAGTCAGATGTGCCCAGTGGTATATGTGCAGCAAATACAAGATTTTTGGGGGGAGTCCCCAAACTCAATGCCAATAGAAGCCACAGCCATTCACCAGGAAGCATTCCACTAACTATGGCAGTCCTCTTATGTTCATGCTCACTAATTAGTGCAATACATGACATGCAACAGAGAGTGGCTTATTAATATGACCTGTTGAGGTGCCACCATTGCTCAGTGTACAAACTGATGGCATGCCACAATGGTGTTGGAGTTTGACATTAGCATGGAAACTCTCCAACAGGTGCTTGCCGCCTAACTGTGATAGCAGTTTTGCTCTTCTATGCCTTCACTGGATACAAAAGTAAAATTGTCTTCCCCATGTCTCTGCAGGAGTCCCCCGCCCCCCAAGCACACACACACATTCCCAATGCATGTACTTAAGGAAACCTCTGAGTGCATTTTGGCTCACAGCTGCTACAAGTAAAAAAAAATAAAAAACAGTCAGTCATTCTGGAACATTTATCAGTTCATGCTGGATTAACATAAATGACATACTGCAAGATTAGCATTTACTCTATAAGCCCTGTAGCCTCCATGGGCCTCAATGTGCTATAAAATACTGCTACCCAGCAATGTTCTAAACTTACTGAAGTGTGGAAATATAAGATTTTACTATAACCTACTTGTTGTAAATGCAAGTGTGTTGCTCAAAACTTACCAGTACCTGCTACTGTGTCAGAAAAAGTTTCCTTGTAATCTACACTGGGAATGCAGTAATCTTGTACGTTTATCTTGTACCTTAAAAGTACAGTCATGCAGACACATATGAGGGGGTTTGGATTCTTCAGAGGGCCACTTTGCCAAGTAATGGTACACATTCCTGAGCAGTTGGGGCAGCACAAGTGCACTGCATGTAGTATGATACTGTGTACCTGTGCAATTCAGCTCTTGTTGCATTACAAGGTTTATGTCTATTGTTATTATGATATCAGGCCATGCACAAGTTGGCAGCCCTTATTACAGTGGATGCATTGTACAGACTGCTAACCCTTCTTCCACTTCACAGCCTACGCATGCTGTAGTGTTGGCACAGATTGACTTATGGGCATATTAGTGCTTGATACTCCTGCAGAAGAAGAATACACCACAGGAATGGCGTGTTAGGAATAAATGAATATATGCATACGTGCTTTGACTATGTGATGCTTGGTGAAGTACATGCATATTTATGTAGATCTGAAACATTAATTCAGCAGCAGCATACCTGTAGTCCTCAGCATACACACACACTCACACAGCTACTAACAGCTGTATAATACAGGCTGTAGCAGGAATTCATATGCTCTCTTATTTAGAAGTTATATGCTGCTGCTCCCCCCCCCCCAAAAAAAAAAACATGTACTTGTGGCCTCAAGAGGGACCATACAGTATCTAATTGCGCTATACCTATCAGCTTGTGTATTCAAATTATGTCCATGCCTAAATCTATATACTGTCAAACCTAAGACCTATGTTAAGGTAAGCCAGTGGCAGATGTAAACATGGATGGTAATCAACTGTAGAATATTGTAAAAGGCTTGTTACATGTGGATGCCAAGTGCTGTCCTACATTCATCCTGGTTTACAGTATTCTGCTGCTCAGGAAATGTGGTTTCTGGAACACTGCTGTGTTCAGTTATCCATGGCTTTAGCTCATTATCCTTTCTGGTCACATTCACCTCACCAATGTGCATTATTAGTATTATTATACTTAACCTGTTCATAAATCTCAGGCAAATCTGTTGGACAAAGCACGCACACACACACACACACACACACACACACACACACACACACACACACACACACACACAGATGTTCAATGACCACTGCTGCAGTAGCCTTAGCTATATTTGTTATATCCTGCCAAGGATACAACAGCTGAGCAGCTTCCAAGTTTCGGGGCACCTTCCACTTGCTCAAACAATTAGACAGCTCAAGCTGAGCTGCCGAAAAGACGGATTTGAATGCCTAGCCCTTCACAACTTTCATGCCAACTGAAAGAGGGAGGGTGAGCTCTGAGAACACTTATGTAGGAGTAAAAATATTATCCACATATACACACCCTGCCATTTAAAAAACTGGGGGGGGGATGAAGGGAGGCAGCAGCAATCACTTGAATGTCTATAAATTATGGTAAGTTTACTTACACAACTGTACTATGTTTATCACTGCTGCAGTAGCCTTAGCTATATGTTATATTAACCTAGCTTACTACATTTGGGAGGTGAAAGTGACCAAAAGCCCCTGGAGACTGTTCCTATCTAAGCCTGATCTAGACATCATGAAGTCTGGAATAAGTTTTGTTGTGGTGAGAACAGAAAGTGACAGCCTGAGTCAACTGTTTGGAAATGGTTTTTGTTTTGACACAGGTTGTCCCTCTACTTACATTCACAAGGAATGAAGAACTAATCTGAAGATCTAAAAGATTTAGTTCTGTAAGGACTGTACTAGAGTTGCCTGTGGACATCAAAGGCATGGAGTATTCTTTCTCCCTCATTTTTGAGTTCATGAAAGAAAACAAGGAGATGGACAGTTTGGCTTAAAGTAAACTCAGATACCACTTTAGGCATAAAGGAAGGATTAGTTCTCAAAAGATACCTTGTCCCTTTGGAAAATGAGTTAGGGTTGACTCACCATAAGAGCTTTTAACTCCGATACTTTTCTTGAAGAGGTCACAGCAATCAGTAAAACTGTCTTCCAAGTTAAGAACCTCAAGTCAGCCAGAGTAGCTGGTTCAAATAGAACAAGTATTAGCCTAACACAAAATTATGATCCCAAGAAGGGGCTACTGGTTTTCTTGGAAACCCGTTTCAAAATCTTTTTGACATCAAACTGCATTGAAAGAGGAGGATTCATGGGCAGGAATACAGAAGTGGCTGATAAATGAACCCAGAGAGAGAGAGACAGGAATAAGAAAGGTCAAAGGATAGTAACTCACACAAATATTGTAAAACCAGAGAACAACTAGCCCTGAATGGCTGCTGGCTGTGTTGTTGCACCAACTAGAAAAACTTCCTATTTGCTAATATATGATTTTCTACTTGCAGGGTGTTTTCTTGCCATCATTAGTACATGCTCAGTAAAGAGGTGTCTAAAGGTAAAGGTAATTAAGACCCTATCATCCAGGCAGTCAACTGAAGTTGATTGATGTTTGGGTGTATCACATACCTCTGTTCTTGTATGAGAAGATCTAGTCTGTGAAAAAGCTTGTGGCAATTGGACCTGGCCTTTCCAAAATAAAGGAGAAAGTACAGTTGTGTACACTTACCATAAATGTAGATACGAGTGTATTCATTGTTGCAGTCCTGACTTATGGGATTTCCTGCTTTGGAAGGACTTGGTCGGCCTTATTACCAGAGTAAAAAAAGTGCTCATCCCTGGGCTGGTGGACACCCCACCCTGATGTCAGTACGGTTGGGTATAAAGGGAGCCAGCCGACACCATAACATCAGTTTTTTCTTGCCCTAGAAGGTAGGAGCCCCATACATGAACCTTAAGCAAGTGACAAGGTTAGAGGAAATGGGGCCTGTAGGGCATCTCTGCAGAGGGTCCTCTAGAATAGGAGGACAGAGAAATAAGGCATTACTGCAGGGAGTATATGGAGAAAAGGAAAGAAGACTGCAACAGTGAATACACTCGAACATCTACAGTTATGTTAAGTGCACACAAGTGTACTGTGCTCTTTGCGTTTCACTGTTGCAATCCTGACTTACGGGATGATTCCCTAAGCTGATATGAGGGTGGTAGGTCGTTCAAAAGTATCACGCACGCAGGACAACGTGCACGGCTCCGAAAAAGACCAGTAATCTCCAAAAAATGAGCCAGCCCGTCAGGATTGCTATGACAAGATTTTATTCAAACATGAATACTAAATATAATGACAATACACCATTATACTGGCAGCAAACCGGTTTCGGCTTAAACAAGCCTTTATCAATGCAAAAACATGAAAAGACTAAAAAATCACTCCACCATATTGGTTCTATTTATATATGCGTTGCACATATACTGACAAATATTAATTCTAGAGTTGCAAAACAAAGAAAAAACAACTTAATAACAACAGTCATATATATATGTGAATATATGTGAATATATATATATGTATATGTATAGCCCAATGTAAGGGAAATGTAACAATAATAATAATGATATAATAACCATACTTATATTAATAAATATTCCCCTTAAATCAATTAAACCCAATATAACCATTGCTGAAATACACCAAAATTATATAGTTGGATACATATCAGATTGTGTCCACAAAAGAATATAATGTCAGTATATACAAATGTTAGGATGGTCATTATTGTTCAGATATGTTTAAGCCAGGCCTAAACAAACCCCCCAGTTTAATAATCCACATATTCTCCATATAATTGAGTTTCCTGTGCCATCCTGCTTTGAAATTTCTATGTGTCACTATCCTATCAATAATCACAAATTTGAAAGCAGCAGATGGGTGTTGAATAGTGTGTTTAAACAATGCATTTGTGATGCGTTTGTTTTTAATAGCACTCATGTGTTCACCTATTCTGAATTTAACTGGCCTAGATGTCTGTCCGATATAGAATGCAGAACAAGTGCATGTTGCTAAGTAAACAACCCAATCTGAACTGCAATTAGCAAAAATTCTGATATTGAAAATTTTGGAAGTGTTCTTACTAGTAAATTCAGTTGTTTTCGTTATGTATTGACAAGCAGTACAGTGACCACAGGAATAACAACCTGTTAATGTGTCCCCGGATAGAGTTAATTGTTGTGGAACTCGGGGAATGTATCTTTTGTAATGGGTAAAATATGAATTCACATTCCGTCCTCTGCGATAGGAGAACAAGCATTGTTCAGGTAAAGTTCTGTTCAAAATATCATGTGACAAAAGGATGTCCCAATGCTGATTAATATGTTTAGGCCTGGCTTAAACATATCTGAACAATAATGACCATCCTAACATTTGTATATACTGACATTATATTCTTTTGTGGACACAATCTGATATGTATCCAACTATATAATTTTGGTGCATTTCAGCAATGGTTATATTGGGTTTAATTGATTTAAGGGGAATATTTATTAATATAAGTATGGTTATTATATCATTATTATTATTGTTACATTTCCCTTACATATATATATATATATATATATATATATATATATATATATATATATATATATATATATATATATATATATATTCACATATATATATGACTGTTATTATTAAGTTGTTTTTTCTTTGTTTTGCAACTATAGAATTAATATTTGTCAGTATATGTGCATGTCTCTTTAAGACAATGCATATATAAATAGAACCAATATGGTGGAGTGATTTTTTAGTCTTTTCATGTTTTTGCATTGATAAAGGCTTGTTTAAGCCGAAACCGGTTTGCTGCCAGTACAATGGTGTATTGCCATTATATATTTAGTATTCATGTTTGAATAAAATCTTGTCATAGCAATCCTGACGGGCTGGCTCATTTTTTGGAGATGAGGGTGGTAGGTGCCTTAAGGAGAAGGCAAGATGGCAGTGGCAAATCCTGCTCTGGATTTGGAGAAGGCCGACTGGTGGTAGTGTTTGGTAAAGGTATGCAACAATGACCAAGTTGTTGCTTCCAAAATGTCTTTGCTAGGTACTCCCCTCAGGAATGCAGTGGAGGTAGAAGTGGCCTTAGTTGAGAGGGTCCTAAATAAGATACAGGAGGCTTTTTGCCATGGTAGGTATAATAAAAGGAAATACAGTGGGAGAACTACTTGAAGATTGTTTGTTTCCTTTGCCTTGAGCTCCGAAGGAAATCCAGTCTCCATACAAACTGTTGTTCTGATTTTCTGAAAGTTTTAGTTCTGTCAAGGTAGTAGTGAAGTTGTCTGTGTACATCCAAGGAGTGAATGATTTTTTCCCCCAGTCCTGTGGTTTAGGGAAGAAGCAGGCAAGTATATGGTGTGGTTCAGGGAAGTGTCCGTGACTACCTTGGGCATAAAGGAAGGATTAGTTCTAAGTGATTATCTGTCTGGATGGGATATAAGAAAGGATTCCACTGCCATGAGGGCTTGCAACTCAGAGACTCTTCTAGCTAAGGTGATAGCCAGTAAAACAGCAGTCTTCCAGGTCAAGAATTTTAAATCAGTGGAAGCAGTTGGTTCAAAGGGGTATGGTCAATTTTTCTAGAACAAAGTTGAGGTCCCAAGGAGGGGTGGGCTGCCTCCTGGTGTGGGAAATGATAGGAGGAAGAGTAGGGAAGTGGGCTGAAATGGCAGAAGCATGCATCTTAAATGGATGAAAAGGATAGGCCTTTGTCCACTAGATAACCAGGTAGTCCAAAATGGCTGAAATGTTGGTTGAGACATTGCTGCTGACACCAAATACAGAATATTTTCCACTTGGCAGAGCATGTTTTCCTAGTACTAGATCTTCTAGTACTCAGAATATTAAGCATCTGACTAGTTAGTGAGCACTCCGGGTAGAATTTTGATGAATTATCCAGGCTGAGAGTCTGAGTCTCTGCAAGTTGGGGTGCACAAGTTTTCCCATTGCCAGAGTCAGCAGATCCATGCTCTGAAGTAAATGCCACAGTTTATATTTGGTCAAACTCAGTAGCAGAGGTGCCAGTGCTGCCTGAGCCAGTCTGGGGTTATCAGGATTACCCTCTGTCCTTTTGATTTTAGGAGGACCCTTGGAAGGAAAAGAAGGGGTGAAAATCCATAAAGAAGTAGGTGGCTCCAGAGGAAGGAGAAGGCATCTGTCCTCCAGGCTGAGTGAAGTTTTTCCTGGAACAGAATCTTTTTAGCTGAGCATTTTCATTGGTGGCAAAGAGGTCTACTTGAGGGGAATCCCCATTTCTGGACTATACAGAGAAATGTTTCCCAATGCAGCTCCCACTTGTGGGGGTCCATTAAGTGTCTGCTGAGGCAGTCTGCTAGAGTGTTCTGTGCCTCAGGAAGGTAATGAGCCATTAGGTGCAACTCCATAGCATCGACTGTCTCCCAGATCTGCAGTGGTGGCAAATAGGGTAGGAGTGGGTGCCCCCTTGTTTATGTACCACACGACTGTTGTGTTGTCCGTCTTGATAAATAGGACCACTGGATTCCAGTGATCTTTGAAGGCCACCATGCCCTTCTGTACTGCCAGCAATTCCTTCCAGTTTATGTGCTTGTGTCTGAACTGCTCTTCCCATTTGCCCTGGGATAGGAGGTGCTGGAAATTGGCTCCCTAGGCTGTGTCGGATGCATCCATGGTTAAGGTTTGGCCCTGAAGGATGAACCTGAAAGGGAGACTCTCGTTCTGTGCGCATGCTCATGCCCACCATGCCAATTCCTCCCTGAGGCAGTGAATTAGCTGGATTTCCATCTCCAGGGACTGTGAGTGCTGGCACCACAGATTCTTTAGGTACCACTGAAGCTTACTCATGTGTAGCCTGGCCAGGGGATCATTAGTATACAAGATACCATGAAGCCCGGTGCTCAGAGTATTGCCTCTGCATAAAGTCCTAGAAGTGTTGGGTTAAAAAGGAAGCCTTGTCTGGGGGAAGGAAAGCCTTCTGGAGGGAGGAATCCAGCAAAGCCCCAGGAAAACTAAGAATAAATAAAGCCAACAGCTCCAAGTCATGTCCCGAATGTTATTGTAGTAAGCGCTTTCGGCTGAACCACCAGCCTTCATCAGACAAAACGCAACACAACTAACACAGTTTTTATACACTTTTACTTAACAATTAATGGCAATTAACCTTATTAACACATCATTATAACTAGCACCATTTAAGAACATTAAAAATACAAAATCCTTTTAAAACCATTCCACTAATATAAAAGGGTATTGTATACCTATCTATTATATAACTTTAAAACACTGGATACAGAGATAGTCTCATTTAGACCTGGTTTTACTGAAGCATTTAGAAATGTTTGCCACCAGTATTCTCTATTTTCAAGATAGGTCTTCCATGGACCACCCGTAACACCCACTTTTACTTGCTCTAATACTACAAAACCAAATTTATGGTCTTGATGCTTTTCTGTGTGCTTATAAAGTGCGTTCGTGTTTTTCTTTTTACTAATCTCATAAAGGTGTTCATAAATACATTAAAGTCTTTATTGGACAAAACGACAAAGCAGCGAGGCAACAAGCTCCAAACAAGCGCTTTCGCCTGGTTATACCAGGCTTTTTCAAGTTGATTTAAACAAAAAGTATCATGCCTTTTATACGCTAAAGAATCTAGTCATGTGATCTAATTAACACAACTAATTAAGTTAATTGGTCTAAAATTCACAGGTAAAAAATATAGCGTAAATACTAGTTTGTTTAAGAATATAGACATACAATGCTCAAACATAAACATACAGTCTATCGTTAAAAATATCACCTATTTTATAAACATTTATTGAATTATAATATAAAACCAATGGGAGCATTATTAAAAGTGTGTTTGTTAAAAAATGTGTGTTTTGAATGTTTGAAGGGTCCCCTACCATATAGTAGCAACTGCTAAACGTACCCGCTTTCAAAAACGGGAAAAATCATTTTCAAGCTTATTTAAGGTAACGAACAAGACTGACTAACCAAAGATGTAGAGCCTAAAAAATATGCAAAATACAATTAAGAGTTTATAAAACCATAAGGATGGTGTGTGATAATAATATGGCTTACAAGATCTGGTCTTCAACAAAAAAAAAAAAAAAAAAATTCACAGCTAATGTAATTTGTCTCTGTTAATCTTTAAGACACTGGTGAGACTTATGGTATCGTTCAAACCTGGGGGCTTAGTAACATTTAACTTTAATTGCCAAATCAGCTCTCTGTTCTCCAGTCGGGTTTCCCAATCTCCTCCTCTAGGGTCGTGGGGAACTTGTTCAAGTACAAAAAATTTTAGTTGCATGTTAACGCAGCTCAAATGGTGTTTGTAAAAGGCGTTGGTGTCTCTTTTTTTCTCTATGTCATAGAGATGCTCATAAATCCTCCTTTTGAGCATCCTCTCGGTCTTTCCTATATAAAAACTACCACATGTTATGCAGACACCCAAATACACCAACCCCCTAGTTGAGCAAGTATAACGGCCATGGGAGTTCAAATTGAACTTCCTAGAAGATAAGTAGTAACATTCCTCTCCCATAATATAGGGGCATTGATTACAAGCCCCACATATGAATGTTCCAAACTTTTTCTGTACCAGTCCTACCATTCTGGAGTGCAAATTACTCTTTTTACACTCAAACAAGCCCTTTAAGTTGGTGTCTCTTTTCCTAGTAAAGCCCACTTTGTCAGGTAGAAATTGATAAGTGTCATTATATGATGCTAAAATGGGCCAATACATATTAATAGTATTTTCTACCAAGCTTGAATCTCTATTAAAAGTGTAAACAAAATTGTTTTTTAATGAATTTTGCTGATCCGTAGTAGAGGGAACTAGCGACAACCCTTTCCCTAACAGAGGTGGGTACAGAGAATCCCTTTTCTCAAGTATTTCTAATGTTAATGATTTAACAAGAGTAAGTGGATATCCTCTCTGTAAAAACATATCTTCCAAAATGCCTACCTCTTGCAGAAAGAGTTCCAAGGTGCTAGACATCCTCGAAGCCCTTATAAGTTGCCCTTTTACTATTCCTTTTTTGGTATAGTATGGATGCCCACTATTGTAATGCAAGAAAGTGTTAGAATAAGTACTCTTTCTGTAAATGCATGTTTGGAATCGACCCGCCTCTATATCTTTACTGAGCAGGATGTCTAGATAATGTAAAGAAGAATCACTGATTTCATATGTGAAAGCTAAAAATTCGGTAGTTGAATTCAAATAACTAAAAAAATCCATAAAGCTTTCCTTGCTACCTTTCCATAAAATACAAATGTCGTCAAGGTAACGTTTATAAAACAGTATATATTTCTTCCATTCTGTGGCATGAATAAAAACCTTTTCCCATCTATAAAGGACAATACTGGCATAGGAAGATGCGCACGATGCGCCCATAGCTACCCCCTTCTTCTGTTTAAAAATCTCCCCATTGAAATAAATAAAATTATTTAACAGGACAACTTCCATGAATTGGACTATAAGGTTAATCAAACTTCCATTGAGATTAGATTCACTAGCCAATATTTCATTGAACCACTCCAAACCTGTTGTATGCGGGATGCTAGGAAACAACTCAATAACATCTATGGTGACCATTAATAGGTTAGGTTCGAAGAGATTAGGAATGATACTGCCTATAAATTCCCAGGAATCTTTACAAATGTATGTAAAAGTTGAAATAAGTTGTTTCAGGTTTTGGTCTATAAAAATCCCCAAGGGCTCGGTAATACTGCCCGCGCCTGCTACAATGGGTCTAAACGTCAGGGGTGCAAGTCCCTTATGCACTTTTGGTATTCCGAAAATGATCGGGATTTTCAGTTTGGGGACCAGAAGATAATTGTATAATTTTTCGTTGATACCCCCTTGGTTGAGGTAGTCCTTTAACATGTAATGAATCTTAGAAATTGCTAAGTTGTATTTGTTTCTCGAAATTGATTTGTAAGTGTCAACATCCTGTAAAATATTGTGTATATACATTTCATATTCTATGTTATACATGAGGACTATCCCTCCCCCTTTGTCAGGTTTCATCACCCTGATGTTTTCATTATTCAAATGTTCAATCAATTGTTGTAGATGAAAATCAAAATTACATGGTGTTTGCTTATGATGTACATTATGATTATCTCTAAAAGCTTTCTCTACTAATTTCTCAAAAACTTTTAGACTAGAGTGCGTGGGGGATTGAAAATACTCAGTCTACTAAGATCATGGTTATGCTCTCAAAATTGTTCCTATCTTTCTCTATGTAGCTGTGCCTATTTCTCCCAGGTATGGGATATGCTCTACCCTCCTTGTATTCTACAAAATCCCTTTCTAACTTCCTGGTTTTGCGGTCAATAACTTTTAAACAATGTTGGTCCACTTCTATAAACACATCATCATATTTCTTCTTATAACTTAAAAAATTCTTATGTTTGACAATATTGTCTTTCAAAACCGATAGCTCATTCAAAATCACATTGGCTTTTTTCTGATAGTCCTGAACCATCAGATTTAATATTTCAAGTCCTGTCTTGTCAAACAATTCTAAAAGCTGCGAATGCAGTGTTGAACCAAAAGTAGCATTGTTAGGGAACTTGAAGCAGCGAAGCCCTTTAGGCACTCGCTGCACCCTAATGCATTCCTTTAAGTAGTTAACCTCTAACCGAGCATTTTTATACGCATAAAGCTTATTGCTTAAAGTGTCAAAATCAGAGTCCATTTGTTCAAATTGTTTGTTAACAGTACCTTGTTTAAAAATATATTGTTGCTCTGTCCATGCCTGAAAATTAAAGTCATTATGATTTGCGTTGGCTTTACAGTACCTACTGAGGTTTTTTTGAAGGCTGCAACGTTTTCTTGTTCCAGTGTGGATTTATCTTGATTAACAGTGACTACTGAGACTTTTAATGTTTCGAACTGCTGGGTCTGTACGTCCATACCAACAGCATACGGGGGTTTATTAATGGCTGCTATCCCCCTAGGGGTCAATGAGACCTGGAAAAATCTGGTTTTTGACACAGTTGCTATTAAAGCACATGATAAGGTAGCACTGTATTTGCCTGTAACACAAAAAGGAATTGTATGCTTTTACAAAAATGACACCATCCAAGTGGGATGGAGTAAGTGTAATGTCACAGTACAGTATAAATGTTATAGAAAACCAAACGATTTAAGTGGATCTTGAAGTACAGATTATGATTCATTTTTGAAATCTATGCATAAGACTCTTGATCAGGTACAACGTAATCCTGTACTTTTTAAACAGTTATCTGTAATAGATAGGAAAATGTTTCATGCAGGGCAGTCATTTTGTAACAAAGTAACAACTAAAGTAGAGGACTGTTAATTTGTGTGTGGTAAAAAAGCATATAAATGGTTACCTGAGAATTGGTCTGGCAGTTGTTTTTTGGGGTACCTGGTCCCGGCCATCCGACACACTGCAGTTTTGCCTCAGGGAAACATTCGAAATACCAGAGATGTGACCAAAAAGACTGTTAAGAAACCTGAGAATCCAGTGGGACAAATCGAAGCGGGCTGGAAAGACCATCGTAATGTGGGAACCAAACTTGCGCACATGGACTTGAGTGATGCTGTCATATCCTGGGCAGGTATATTACCTGCATATGGTGCAGTTAAATCGATATGGGAGCTGCGAAAACTGTCAAAACTTCTCGAAGTAATGAGTAATGCGACTTTTTCTGCTCTTGAACTGATAACTGATGAACTGAATGCCATGAGAACTATAGTACTCCAAAACCGAATGGCTCTTGACTTCACCCTAGTGGCGAGGGGTGGGACGTGCACTTTAATCAAAGAAAAATGCTGTGCGTTTATTCCTGATCATCAGCATGAAATTAACAATCATCTCGAGGTGATTCAGCAAGTGTTGGCCATGACCAAACCAGGCCAAAACCCTCTGACAGACTTTTTCCAGAATGTATTTGGGGGGGTGGGGTTCCATCCTAATGAACATATCGATTGCCATTGGGGTAGGATTACTCCTAATAGGAGTTTGTGTTTGTTGTGGAATCCCCTGCATGAAAAAATTAATCAAAAAATTCATAGATATATCAGTATCTGAGACTATGTATCAAAGTACTGAATTTGAAGAGCTGCTAGAATGTGAAACACTTTCATAAAAGTTTAAACTGAATGACTTTAATTGCATCCTGAATGGAAGAGGTTAGAAAAAAAAGCAAGCTGTTTATTCTTTTTTGAAAATAGAATTAAAAGTATTAACATGAGGGAAATGTTAGAAAAATATGTATTAATGTGTGTATGCTTAATGCCAATTAATAATGATTTAATACACTTTTCATTCTATTTTTCATGCACTGTGTTATATATAAATTGAGTTTCATATGAGACTGAAAAAGATGCTTTTTGAAAACTGCAGTATGCTTTCTAAAACTTGCAAGCTGCCCTCTGACCTAGTAACTGCTAGCACAGCAATATTCATGTTTATACCTTTTGGAAGTGTACTTGAAAAGCAGGTGCTTATCTGCTAGGTCAGGAACAAATGAATGAACAATACTATATACTGTAAATGTAATGATTTTAGACAATCAGCTCTGTTCGAAGCATGAGAACATGTGCAGCTGCAGTAACTTAGAGATAAAGTAGACAAAGGATTATTAGAGAAATGAACTGCTAGCATTGTGCTTGAATTAGCCATAATACCTCGAATGGTAACATAACATGTATCTAACAGAGTAATCAAAGCCATGTTGTTTTCCTCAGAAAGTTTCACATAAAAATTGATAAATCAGCAGAAATTCATGCGAATAATGGTCAACAGATGATGATGAGAAAGGTGGTAATCTGTTACGTCAGCTTGGTAGGCCATGATAAGTTAGAAAATGTATAAAAATGAAAGTATTTCCTGTTTCTGGTTAGACAAACTCTGTATTAGCACGTTTTTGTCTCCTTGCTGCAAGATTAAAGTGCCTTAACCTGAACCTACCGTGTTTTGATCATTTTTAAAGTATATTTTTCCTTTGACAACTGTATACCATAGAAAGCTATCTTTGGTGTTCTGGGCATGTTGTATATGAGAAATCAACTCAGCATAGTGGTCAGCATAGGGAACTATCATCTCATACTGCTTAATTCTGTGGATGGGTTCTTGGTTGTGGCTTCTAGGTGGAGAATGTATATATTCTTTCTGTATGGGTTTTATTCAGGTGCCCTGGTATCCACCATCAACCCAATGACATGTCATAGTTTGCTTCACACTCCTAATTTGATAAGCATTTTCGTTTGCTTCTTGTGACAGAATAAGTGCATTAAAAATCAATGCATCTTATGACAGACCTGAGTTGTCAAGGGCAGTATCTGTGTGTGTGTGTGTGTGTGTGTGTGTGCGAGTGAGAGAGAAACAGCATGAGAGAAAGAGTAAATGAGGGTATAAAAGTATTACATGTTTATTTTTATTTGCATACACGAGTATTATCAAACACATACCTAACTGTGTAGCATAAAACAAGCAAGCAGTTAAGTCATTAAGTTTCAAAAATAAGGCATAGAATATGTAGCTCCTCAGAGCTTCTGGGGGTTCCTGGTATCCCTCCACACCATAGGCTGTGCAAATGGATTTTGATACAGGCTTAGCAGGGGCTTCTATGCTGGAATCAGCACAGTCAGAAAACACCCCCGGTCAGAACTGCATAAAGAAAGTTGCTATAGTGTCTGTGGAAGCTGAAAATAATGTGCCCATTGCTTTCTTTACATTCAAGCCTCAAATGTGTGCACAGAAAATTATTACAGCCTGTCTAGTAACCACACTCCTGTAGCAACTTAAAATATAAGGCTATGGCCATTTATTCCTCCACTTTCATCTCTATCTAACATCAGAGGAGTACAGAGAAGGCAATTTTTCAGGGGGTACAGGGAGGCAGGCACACTTCTCAAATATTACCTCAGAAACATGTCTTCTCTGTTTATTAGCAACTACTATTTTGTCAGATGCCCGCATTTAGCAACAGACACAAGTTATTACTTCCTTGAAAGAAAAAAAAAAAGGTATCCAGAATCTCATAGCATCTGGAAGTCTAACAGCTTCCAGTTCCCCAGCTTAATTCAATCATTTCTTCCACACAACATACTGCAGTCTTGGCCAGCTAGAGACTGTTGAATTTAGTCCTCAGCCTTTTTTCTCAAATTAAATAAGACATAGAAGCCAAGAAAAAGTAAAATGGATGGTGTGGTGAGGACAGGACAGAGAGAACAGGGGGCCACAGACCCTTTTGCCTAAGGTTCCATTTCACCCAAGTAAAGCCCTAGCAGCCACTCACCCTGTAGCAGTCTCTGCACTGTGGTATGCATTACCAGTAATCTTGTCTGATGTCACTTTATATATACATGTGAATTTTGGTCTTCCCTACTGTTTGTTTCTCTCTGTAACATTGTATCTTGTAAAAAGGTGAACTAGCACCTTATTGCTCTGTAAAAAGGGTCACAACATAACTGCCTTTGAATCGTGCCTATAAAGCAATGAGTTGTTTCTATTTTACCCTACATGACCTAGTCCAGCTTGTACATGAGCTTTGTGCCCAGTTAAAGGTGTTACTAAAAATTTGAACCACACTAATGAGAATGGTTATCACATCACCAACAGGCTCACTATTGGCATACCTGGGGATATCGGTCATGTAGTGTGTGCTTGTTTAAGGAGCTTCACCACACTAATGAGAATGGTTATCACATCACCAACAGGCTCACTGTGGGCATACCTGGGGATATCTGTCATGTAGTGTGTGCTTAGGGAGCTTCACCACACTCCTGTTACTGTCACCTGTACTACTGATGACATGTGTTTCACTAATGTACATGGGCATCACACTACTGTGCTTCTCCTTCCATGGCCTGTTTTCACAGTAATTGTACCACATCACACTGACCATTGTATTCATGTCCTGTTTTAATCCCTATTACTCTTTTTTTTTTTTTTTTTTTTTTTTTTAATTATGCTGTCCCATTTTGGCTTTCTCCACTTATTTTCATCAGCTGGAACAGCCGTAGAGCAGGCAGCAGCCACCACATTTGCACTGGCCACAGTGCCAACTGCAGAGTCCTAAGCAGTCCCTGGGTCTGCTTATCTGCAGGATGATGGAGGTCATCCTGTGAAAAGTGACCTGGAGGGTTTGCTAGTGGCTGCTGGTACTGCTTATTGGGTGGCTGGCTTAGGATCCTCATTGGAGACTGGTACATAGGGGCCTGTGTCAGCTGATGCAGGGTTAGGCAGCAGTGAGAACTGAGATGGATCAACAGCTAGATGTCTGCAATTGCACCCTGCAGCACCTCCCCACGGGACTGGCAAAGATGCATTCACCTGGCTTTAACCATCAGGCCACTAACAGTGTAACCCAACCGTGATGTCAGTCAGGCAAGTGACAAACTTCAGTGTGAGTTCCCCATCTGGGGTGACTTGGAAAGCTGTGTTCAACCCATCCTATCCCATATCACAGCATTCCCTTTCCTTGTGTGCCACTGGCCCTTTCCTTTTCATAGTCCAGTCCACCCTGTCATTATTTGTCCACTACTGCCTATGTATACACAATATGACTGCCAGTCTTTGTACTGATATTGTGTGCGGGCTTGCCTCTGCTGCGGTTTCTATATACTCTAACAAGAAAAAAAAAAATTGGTCATACTATCCCACCCCCATACCAATTGCCTGTGTGTGTGATTCTGCTTTTTGTCCCCATTTCTGACAATCATCCACTTCTTTTCTTAAATGGGAATGAGAGTTTGTACTTGGCTGTGTAGCCCCTATATGGTCTTTTAGCAGTGTTTATGTTGTGGGTAAGTAGTGCATTGATGAGCATGTGAATGCCCAGTGATGTGTGCACACAACCTGAATTTAATGCTGTCTAGTTACATGTCAGTTCACAGCATGGTCCACTCACTTGCACAATAACTTCCCTTTTTATTACTGCATGACTTAAGTTAAGCAGCACAATCCCAAGCCTGGTCCACACTATCTCACCACTTGCACATGCTTATACATCCCTAAGCCATGCTGCACAACACAGAGCTCTACTTACCACAGTGTGGCCATGATACGACTCACTATTCATCATAAACACTGAAAACCCACAACTTCTATGAATGAAGAAAATGAGATCAAAATGTACTGTTATGTATCAATTAGTATATGCTTCAGTTGCTGTACCTTAAAATACATCCACTCAATCACTTGTACATCTTAGGTGATTTGCTAAAAAGGACGATTTACTTCTAGAATAAGTAGTGCAAAAATGCCCTAGAACATGTGTAGATAAAAATAAATACACTGTAGTATAGCATAAAAAATTGAAAATTCAAAAAGATTTCTATTCTCCCTTTCCATGTCACACATTCCAGAACAACAGGAACTTCAATCAGCAGAAAAACATATTAGTAAAATACAAACCTTTCCTTAAATCATGACTGCATTCAGATGCAGATACAAGTTATGTACACCCACATTTATAGCCAAAAGCAGGACTTGCACATCTTCTTTATAAAAGACAGTGCGAGACAGACAACCAAAGAGAAGAACTTATGTTTCCTCTTTGCCTCTGCAGTACTCGGACACATTTCACATGCAATTCACAGAAAACAGCAGTCGCTGGAGATGGCATAGGGATAATTTATTGCTAATACTAAATTATAAATTCTGTAAGGCACAAGATTAGATTTGTAATAAAGTATGCCAAAATCTAATAGCACAGCAGTTCTGTGCAGCTGCTACGCCACCTTGTATTCATAATTTTGCAAACTTCCAACAGGGTAGCAAATATCTGAAGATGATTTAATGCTAACAAGAAACCTGATGAAATGTGTGCAACATGAACATATGCTCTGAGTGAAGGAAGGCTAAGATGACTAGTAATTCTATGAGAATCAAAACCAATTTAGGATCAGTGTGTGACAATGTCAGAAAGGATTTGTCAGCATTCTAACTCAGATCTTCAATTTAAAGTACGGTAAGAAGTGTCCCCTTCATTTTGCATTCAGTTTAATTTCTAGTTATACTCCTGATGTCAAAGTTTCACCCAGTTTTGAAAAACAAAACTATGGCTTTTTTATGTAACGTTCACCATCTACTCATTTTTTTAAGACATTCTGGATAACTATAAACAATTTTCTTCTTTAACATCAACATCATCATCATTAACCCCCCCCCTTCCATTTTCTACATGGGGTCAGGGTGTCACGTTAACTGTTGCCATCTCTCGATTCAATGCCACACTCCTGCCTTCGACACCAATGTCTGTCACAGTTCTTCTCTCACACAATCCATCCAGCTCTTTGCTGGATACCCTTGTTTCTGCTTACCTTCTTCCTGTCTGTCCCAAATCTTCTTCACCAGATTGTCTTCTGCTTTCCTGCACATCTGCCTGAACTGCCATAATCTGTTTTTTTGGTTTCTGCTCATATGTCCTCATTTCATCTGTCCCACAGTGTGCATCCTAACACCCGTCTCACTCACTTAATTTCCATCACCTCTAGCTTCAACTGCTCTGCCCTCACTGCCCAGGTTTCTGTACCATACAGTAGTACGGGTCACACCACTGTTTTGTACATCTTACCTTTCAGCTTCTTTGGCATTCTTGTCATACACTATACCAGACACTCTATACCAGTGGGCTGCAGCCCTTCTGATTCTAGCTGCTTTAAAATATTCTTCTTTCGGCTGCTCCCGTTCGGGGTCACCACAGCGGATCATCCATTTCCATTTCTTCCTGTCCTCTGCATCTTGCTCTGTCACACCAACCACCTGCATGTCCTCTCTCACCACATCCATAAACTTTATCATAGGCCTTCCTCTTTTCCTGTAACCTGGCAGCTTTATCCTTAGCATCTTTTTCCCAATATACTCTGCATCCCTCCTCAGCACATGTCCAAACCAACGTAATCTTGCCTCTCTGGCTTTGTCTCCAAAACTTCCAACCTGGGCTGACCCTGTAATATACTTATTCCTAATAATCCTGTCCACCCTCATCACACCCAGTGCAAATCTTAACAGCTTATTCCAGCTGCTTTAAAATAACATCTACTTATTCATACTGTGGTTTCCCTACAAGTCATCACCATATAGATGTTAATTTTCACCAGAGTTTCTTCTGTTGCTTCACTTAGCAAGGAAACAGAGTTGTCTCTACAACAATTTAGGTAGTGAAGCACTGACTGTTCAGTCTTTTGTGATAACATGGTAGGAGTTTTCTGCTCCAAGAACATTTTTAGGGGGCATCCTTATCTAGAAAAACTGCAATATACATTTTCTTTGCACCAGAAACTGTATGATTTTGTATTACTTATGAAAATGTTACATCCAAGTCAAAAGACTTGTTATTTGCTCTTGCTTTATACATTGTTCTGTCATGCTCTTGTTGTAAGAGTCAGAGCAAGTTTACTTCCTGCCATTTCACATGAGACTATCAGGTATACACTTTAGTCTCTAAACTAGAGCTACACTACTTTATATTAAATACAGCCAGCTCCATGACGTATAGGGATAAAACACTGAGTACAGTGCAGGCACCCCAGTTTTGAATACTAGTTTGGGCATCTGTAGGAGCTAGCCAAGGAAGGATGGGTAAATGTTATTACTCGCCAGTTGAATGATGCCTAGCATGAGCACCAGATGTTTCTTCTGTAGAATATGGGCCTACTGAACATACATACCATAGCATGTGCAATGGATCTCAAACAGCTGCCAAGGGGAGGGGTGCTTCCCAAGGGGATAGTAGGCTGCCCTGCAGGACTGGAAAGCTGTCTACTTCCTACCATCTGACTACTCTATGGTGGTGGTAGTAGGGGGCGAATGGAATCATTGGGCTTTCCAGACAGGAACTAATTTCATCTTGCCTGGGAAAGCTCAGCACTTAACCCCATGGAATAAGTAGGCTGACTGTGTGAAGGTAGAAGACTCACTGTGATAGATCCTATACAGATTAAAAGGACTGTGACGTCCAGCTATATCCAACCTGACTGCCACCAATAAATGTGACATCTGGCTATATCCCACTGGACTACCAACAATTAATGTGACATCCCTTACTATCCTGGGTCAGTAACAAAGGAACTTCAATCCTCACTAATGACTCCAATGTGAGACCGTCACAAATAATATTTTTTCCCCTAACAGCACAACAGGAACACACTATCTTCCTGCGACTGAACTATATACCTCTGCCCCAAACGTATTCCCTTATTATACACTTCAGAGCAATGTGTCCCAGTTTAAGACCTCTGATACACTCAAATTTAACTCGCACATCCAAAATTTAACTCGCTCATCCAAACACTTCTGGAAAAAACTTGCTCTGACTCTTACAACAAGAGCATGACAGAACAATGTATAAAATGTACTTTATGAAGCAAGAGCAAATAACAAGTCTTTTGACTTGGATGTAACATTTTCATAAGTAATACAAAATCATACAGTTTTTGGTGCAAAGAAAATGTATATTGCAGTTTTTCTAGATAAGGATGGCCCCCTAAAAATGTTCTTGGAGCAGAAAACTCCTACCATGTTATCATGACTTTAGGTAGTGAAGCACTGACTGTTCAGTCTTTCGTGATAGCAAGTTTACTTCCTGTCACTTCACATGAGACCATCAGGTATACACTTTAGTCTCTAAACTAGAGCTACACTACTTTATATTAAATACAGCCAGCTCCACAACATACAGGGATAAAACAGAGTACAGTGCAGGCACCCCAGTTTTGAATACTAATTTGGGCATCTGTAGGAGCTAGCCAGTTGGGAGCGGCTGATTGAAGGCTCAGTGTCTGTTATTCTGAAAGTGTATTAGTTCTGGGTTAAGCACTTGGGCTTCAGGCCAGTTATTCTACATTAAGAAGATTTGTGGTCTGCACTCTTGTGGGAGGAGAGGCTAGATTATGCCCTTCTGAGCTGGGAATTTCTGGTTAAAGGCTTATTGAGCATGCTTAACTAAACTGTTTCTTTCTGAAATCTGTATGCCTTGTTTGCTTTAACAGACTAGATTCAGGCCGGCTAGCTCTAGCTTTGTTTGTATAACTTGTGCACTGATCCAGGCCGTCTTTTTTGGAGAAGGTTTCTCTGTAACCTAGTGGCAGGACTGTGCAGTTAGAAGTTGTCTGATTGAAGACTGCTGGAGCAGGGCTCAGTTTTAAGCTTTTTAACTGATTAATTGGGTAAAGTGTTGTTTTGATTGTATCTGCTCTATTTTTATGAAAAAATAATATACATATATACATATATATATATATATATATATATATATATATATATATATATATATATACACATACACACACACACACACATACACATACACACACACGTTTCCCGCCTTTCTGAACTAGTATAGTTCAGTTTTCAGGTTATTGCTGAATCCAGGGCTGAGTTACAAGTTTCTGTGTTGCCCATATCTTACTTGGATAGAAGGAAGTTTCTCTATTCACCTGTGAGAGAGGGGAGCTTTGAGCAGCCTATCTGTCCCTGGAGGAGTGGTTTCAGCCCAGAAGTTAGTAGTTTATTGGCCATGTTGGGCTAATTTCTCTCGCTTTCACTTCCTTGCTATAAAAGCCGTATTTGCACAATTTTTGCACTTGTATTCCGCTCGGCAAGTGCCTTCCAGGTGTTCTGCAGAGTCTACAGCAGCATTGAGACAAAGTGTGACTTTGGAGTGATTAAGTATCATTTTTCTGCTTTTCTTGCTGTCTTAACTAATTCCGCCTAAAACGCCAGTTTTTTTTAGCGAATCTGTGATTTAAAGTTTGTTATTGCTACATATCGTACTTATTTGCTGCCTGCACTTGAATTAAGTAATTTTTGTGTTTAAATAATCTGTTTAACTGTTGTAGGCTACACACTAAAGTGCAACAGCCTTTTCTGCGCATTTAAAGTGTTGTTTTGATTGTATCTACTCTATTTTCTGAAAGAAAAAAAATACTTGTTACTCGCCTTTCTGAACTAGTATAGTCCAGTTTTCAGGTTATTGCTGAATCCAGGGCTGAGTTACAAGTTTCTGTGTTGCCCATACCTTACTTGGATAGAAGGAAGTTTCTCTGTTCACCTGTGAGAGAGGGGAGCTTTGAGCAGCATATCTGTCCCTGGAGGAATGGTTTCAGCCCAGACGTTAGTAGTTTATTGGCCATTTTGGGCCAATTTCTATCCCTTTCACTTCCCTCCTATAAAAACCGCATTTGTGCGGTTTTGTGCACCGGGCAGCACCGTTTAGCTAGAGTTAAACTATTCTTGGCTCCATGAAGTCTACTCTTCAATTTTTCCCTTTGAACTAGACAAACCTTCAACTTCAGCACTCAAACCATTCATTTCACAGTCAAGCACTTGCTTAAAACTCATAGCAAGCACTAATTAACCCTAGCACTAGACCCCCCTATACTGTCCAGAAGGACAAGGCTCTCTATCCGTCCCCACCAGCCAATCAGAAAAACAGCTTACTCTACCTATTCAGGCATGTCCAAAGGGTAGTTTACGGTGTACTCTCCAGTCCAACTGGTGAATCTGGGCATTTTGAGGCAATGTTACAACTGCCTCATGTACACAGACAACCCTCTCCTCCTACCACCAAACACTAATATATGCAAGAGATGCAATTATACAGCCAAACTGGAGGCAAAGCTCTCAACCCAAGACTGGAACTGACAGTCAAGAGGAGCAGGGTAATACTTGCAACACACCACCAGTCTCACATAGACCTAATAAACCAACACCAGCAAATAACACACATGAATACATGAAAACATACTCGGAGGCTCTAAATAAAAATCTGCAAAAGCAACAGAGACCTCCAAAGCAGACATCCAAGCAACCTCCACACCCCATCACCAACCATGAAACACATACTTCACATAATCAGTGTGCCACACAATCACAGTCCTTAATGCAAAATAACATACCCAACACACTAGTAATAGGTGACTCTATAGTCAGGCACACCGAGACAAGGAGAAGGTTACATTTAGTTGCCTGTTGGGTGCCAGGATCCACCACATAACACAAGCACTCGGGTCATTCCAGAACAAGTACAAATGCAACTCTCACTGTCCATGTTGGTGTGAATGACCCGAGATGTACCTCCCTGGACTACATGAAAAGAGACATGGAAGAGGTCTCTGATCATGTAGCCCAGGCTGGTATGACCCTGACCCCGAGTAGCATCCTGCCCTCACCAAGAATGATGCCACAGTATAAAGAAAAAAATGATCAATTTCAACAATTGGCTACGTTTCTGGTGTCATTCAAAGGGTATCCAGTATCTGTCTGCCTGGGATGACATGCTCGACAAACCACGTTGCTTTGCAAGAGATGACTTGCACCTGTCACCCTTAAGCTTTTGAATAATGGCCAAGGCTCTTGCCGCCCCCATAGTGCTTTTTTTAGGCAAGGCTCAAAAGACAAACCCACTACCATAAATAGCACAAGTAACCAAAAACTGAGGGTAATGCTACTCAATGCCAGAAGTCTAAACCTCAAAATGCACGCCTCAGTATGGAGAACATCGACATCTGTGCAGTAACAGAAACCTGGTTTAAGGCTCCTGAGAGCACCCCATCACTACTAGGCTATAACTCATACCATACCTTTTGGCCACAGAACCAGGACCGAAACATAAAAGGCGGGGTGTACCCATATCCATCAAGGATACCCACACCTCCAGGTTAGTGGTGCAGCACAATGCATCAGTGATCATCCATGTGCAACTAACAATGGGCAAAACTGCAATCCAAACTGTAGCTTGCTACAGATCACCCACCATGGCCCAGGACCCCAATTCACCATTTCTGGAGACACTGGGAAATATGAAGATCCTACCAAACACCCCAATACTCAGTGATTTCAATTACCCAAACAAACTGGGAGAACTACTCAAGTACTAACTCCCTTGCCCAACGCTTCCTAGAATTTATAAACTCGAACACCCTGGATCAACTGGTCAGCACCCCCAACAGAGGGGAACAACATATTGGACCTGGTCATCACCAACATGGGCAATTGGCGTTCCACACCAGAGGTCAGCCCCTCAATGGTTAGATCAGACCATAGACTAATCACTCCGGATATCCACATTCCGCCCCCACCCCCAATCAAGGAAACCACCACAAAAAAACTTTTCAAAAGCAAACTTCGCATTACTTAAGACCGAGGTGGAAAGGTTCAAAGCCCCCATTCTAAAGGACAATGCTGTCCAAGCTGCTGAAACCTTTACAAAGGCACTCTATGAGCATCTGCAGGAATGCATGGATCATGCTATCCCAAGTAAAACCTAGTACAGAAAATCCCAAGAAGGAAAGACATCCCTGATCAGTATCAGCAAGAAACTACGATCCCTCATTAAATCATATAAGGCTAGTTTCGAAAGAAAAATTGCCAATGACTCCAAAGATAACCACAAAGCTTTCTTTAGCTATGTCAAGAACCTAAGTGGAAACTCTCAGATCTGCTCTGAGTTAGTGCAGAATGGCACAAAATACACTGAACTGACTGATATTGCCAACATTATGGCAGACAGGTTTAGTGCAAACTTCACCCCCCCCTCACCCCCTAAAGGGCCCATAACCATACCAGAAGAATGTAGGGCCCCATCAATCACCAACACACAGGTTAAAACAGCCCTATCTAAAGCCAAAAACACAGCTTCAATGGGACCGGACAGTGTCCCAGGCTGCGTCTTACAAGAGCTCCAAAATGAACTAACCCCTCACCTAAACACACTGTTCACACACAGCCTCCCTACAGGCTATGTACCCACAGAGTGGTGCACAGCAACAGTTATCCTGCTCCACAAAGGTGGAGCCACAACGGACTCCGGGAACTATCACCCTATAAGCCTGACTAGCCCGGTCTGCAAGGCTATGGAATGCATCATCATGGAACTCATTAACAGAGACATTGGGAACCTCCAAACCTTGGACCCTACCCAGTTTGGCTTTGTTAAGGGCAGATCATGCCTTCTAATCTTGGTGGACTTCTTTGAGATGGTTACAAAGGCATTAGATGAGGGAAAGGAGGTCCACACAGCCTACCTAAACCTCGCAAAGGCTTTCAACACCATTCCCCATTCTAGTATTATAGACAAGCTCACCAGCTTGAACATAAACCCCTATGTCATGAGATGGGTTGCCAACTGGCTCGTGGACAGAACCCACATGGTGAGAGTTGCAGACTCTACTTCCGACTCTAAACCAGTTACAAGTGGTGTCCCCCAGGGCTCAGTCCTAGGACCCCTCCTGTTCGGTACATACTTCTCAGAGGTACAGGCAAGCACAGGAGGACTATGGCTGACCACATTCGCAGACAACTGCAAACTAGGGGCCATAATCGATTCTCCAGCTGATACAGACACCCTCCAGATGGGTCTCACTGAGATGGATACCTGGTGTCAAAATCATGCCCTCAAGCTAAATGCCAAAAAGTGCATAGTCAAAGTACCCACAAACTACCACACAGGTGGTAGTCCCCTAAATACAGAAAATGTAATAAGGGATCTGGGGACCCAAGTAGATAGTAATCTCTCCTTTGATAATCATATTGCCAAGCTGGTTAGAAAATCCTTCTATGTGGCCCACCTAATCACAAAAGGGGTTCGCATCTAGAACAAGAGAGGTTATTGTGCCTCTCTACTCATCACTCATTAGACCCATCATAGAATACAATGCCCCATTTGGGATGTACCTTGCAAGACACCTGCAACAGCTGGAAAGACCACAAAAGTACCTCACCAAGAGGATTACTGGCCTCAAACAAATGCCCTCTGCAGCCTGACTCAAGAAACTCCAGCTGTACTCGGTTGCATACCGCTTACTCAGAGGTGATCTCTGCCTGACATACAAGGCCATGTCCAACCCAGAATTGATGGACATGCTCCACTTAAAAAAAAAAAAAAAAAAAAAAACGCTCTAGAGATATAAACCTCACCACGATGATAAATAGGACATGCTGGAGGGATAGATTCCTGTCCCAGAGACTCCTCATGCTTTGGAGTAGGATTCCAATATACATCAGGCAGAGCCCCTCACTAACACAAGAGAAACCTTGACGGGTGGATGGGAAACAGAAAATTAACCCCAGGGATCACTACAGTGGCTCTGCTGGACAGTGGCGCAGGGAACTAATGGCTCTGCTGGACAGTGGCGCAGGGAACTAATCTAAGGGGGTGGCGAAAGCAAACACATTCTGGCTAGGCTTATAAATGCCCTTGGGCAGATAGCCTAGTACTTACCTATGAACCTATGAAATGTAAAATTAAACTGTAGGATAGGAATCCATTATTCTAGAAAAACTATCTAAATAACTAAGCTTTCCTAATCTAACTAATGAATACTGCCCCTGATCTAATCTAACACGTAACAGCTAGGGAAAAAGCAGGCTTAGAGTTTTTTGCGAGTTATCTTTTATGGGTATCCACCGACTGCACAGCACTGTAACCGACTGTAGTTCACAAAATTGCTCAGCACTTGACCAACTTGACTAATATAAAACAGTATCAACTGTCTTATTTTAAAAAATAACAGTTGTTTGAAAAAGTCCTTTTTCCCTGTCAATCAGCTGTGTAAATAATGACTTAGCAACCAGGAACATTCCAATAGGATCATAGGAGGTTACTAGGCCAATGGCCCTGGGACCCTTCCAAGCAAAGCCAAGAGTTTATCCCCAAAAAGAAACCTCAGTCAGCACCTGTAACCCCTGTCAATGAGAGACATAGGTGGAACCCCTGGGATAAATTTGTGGTTTCTGCATCCATTCATCAAGGTTGCACTTGAAGAGGGTCAGCGAGGTGCTCTGTTTGACGTGTATGGGAAGTCTATTCCAGAGACAGGGCAGCCTCTGGGAGACAAACCTGTCTCTCCAGCAGGTTTTGTTGATGTCACATATTAGATTCAGGCCTTTTGAGAGGGTAGTGTGTGAGGAGTTAGACATACAGATATGGAGCATCTCTAGTAGCGCAGGGTCTGAGATTGCCTTGTAGGTGAGACACAGATCACCCCTGAGCAATACGTACGATACAGAGTAGAGTGACAGTGAACTGAGCATGTCAGCACAGGAGAGGATTTGGAGGCCATGGACAGGATTTGGAGGCCATGGATTCTCTTTGTTAGGGGTTTCAGTTGATTTTCCAGTTGTTGCAGATGTTTGGAGAGGTACAACCCAAATGGGGTGTTATACTCAATTATTGGTCTAATCAGGGAGGAGTATAGAGAGATAATAACCTCTTTTTTTCTGGATGTAATCCCTTTACTTATGAGATGAACCAAGTAAAAGGCTTTTCTGACCACTGCCGCTACATGATGGGCAAATGTGAGGTTATCAACCTGAGTGCCCAGATCTCTCACCACAGATTGTGTGCTCAGGGGGTTGCCGTTGATGTAGTAATCAATACGGGTCGTGTTTTTGCTGAATGGTATGAGGATACATTTTTCTGCATTTAGCTTGAGGCCATTACTTTGGCACCAGTCATTAGTTCCTGTGAGACCCTCTTGCAGTATGTTAACATCTTTTGGGGAGTCAATGACAGCACCCAACTTACAGTGTCCACAAACTTTGTCAGCCACAGGCCTTTTGTTTTTGCCTAGACCTCTGAGAAATAGATGTCAAACAGTAGGGGTCCCAGGATAGATCCCTGGCGAACTCCACTAGTGACAGGTCTGTTATTGGAGGTGGAGGTACCTATTTTGACTTTGAGGGTTTAGTCAGTGAGCCAGTTGACCATCCATCTGATGATATAGGGATTTATGCCAAGCTGTGTTAGCTTTTCGATGATGCCTGAGTGGGGGATTATGTCAAAAGCCTTGGCCAAGTCAAGGTAAGCTGTATGTACTGACTTTCCCTCATCCACAGCCTTGGTGACATTCTCAAAGAAATCAACCAGGTTCAACAGGCAAGATCTGCCCTTGACTGGGTAGGGTCAAGTGCTTGGAGATTGCCTATGTCCTTGTTTATGAGATCCATACTAATACGCTCCATGGCTTTACAGATCAGACTTGTCAAGCTAATGGGGGCTGTGGTTTAATAGGGTGCTCACTGGTGAGGCCAGTTCTTGCTGGAAATAGTATCCAGTCCCATGGAAGCCGTGTTCTGCATCTTAGATAGGGTCTGTAATACTTGATCTATGGAGAGGTGAGGTGCAGGACAAGTACCGGGGATGTTTGTGCTGAACCTATCTGCTAGCAGGTTGGCTAGGTCAACAGGATCAGTGCAAGTGATACTGTTAAGTACTAACTTGGAACAAACCTGGGCTTTGCCACAGAGGTTCCTGACGTAACTGAAGAAGACTTTATGGTTTCTCTTTGTTATGGAAGCTAGTTTTGATTCATAACTGGCTTTGGAGGTTTTCACTAGTGATCTAATTTGCTTGTTGAGGCTAAGGAGGGAGTTTTTCCCAATTTGGAATTCGTTCCCTTTTACCCTTGGACAACAGTTTCTTCCTTTTGTTGTAAAGCCTGTCGACAGAGGATGTCCACCAAACAGGTTTATGCTTCCTTGAGAAGAAGGTTTTAGTTCTGTTGGGTATGGCTGAGTCCATGCAGTTGTATAGATGCTTGTATACTGCACTGGCATACTGTTCAGCATAGTTGTCTACATCCTCTGAGGGAGGCGGTGCTGTGAAGCCACAGATACCCTCCCTCAGGAAATTGTAGTCAGCTTTTCAGAAGTTTTTTTAGCTTGATTATGGCTTGGAGGGAGGTTGGGTGGGAGAACCTTCGAAAGAGAGAGTCCGATGATCTGATCTGATCTCACCAGGGAAGAACATACTATGGGAGCGGTGCATCAGTCATCCATGTTGGTAAGAACCAAGTCACCAAGGATCAGGGTGTTAGGGGATACCTCGATGGAGTCAAGTAGAGCTAGGTAAGAGGAGTGGGTGTCCCGAGTCATGGGGGGGGGCCTATTGCTAGCTGTAACGTGGATGGGTATCTTACCAACTGTCAGCTTACTTGGATTTGTTCCAGTGTATCATGCTGGCAAACCAATCTGGAGGTGTGCCTGTCCTTAATGAAGATGGGGGCACCACCACCCTTAAGTCTTCCCGACCTCATTCTGGGATCAAATGTGTGGAATGAGGTATAGCCTGGTAAGGCAGGGGTGCTCTCCGCAGCTCTGAACCAAGTCTTCATGATCACACAGACATCAACATCTTCCAGTGACTATTTTCAGGTTAAGGCTCCTAGCATTAAGCAGCAGGACCTTCAATTTGCTGTTTGACAAATCTTTTAAGTTGGAAAGTTCGTCTTTGGGACATTGCCTTGGCCAGGATCCAGAATCCCAGTGGTGACAGGTGAAGACCATCTCTGGAAAAGCATTGAGGCCTGTCGACCAGATTATCCCAGGCAAACAGATACTGGATCCCCTTGGAATGACACCAGAAACTAAGTCAATTGTTGAAGTCAATCATTTTTTGTTAGTATTGTGGTATCATTCTTGGTGAAGGTAGGATGCTGTTTAGGGCTAGGGTCATACCTGCCTGGAACATATACTCAGAGTTCAATCGTGTCTCTCTTCATATAGTCCAGGGAGGTACGTCTTGAGTCATTCACACCAACATGTACAATGACAGTTATACCTGTACTTGTTGTGCAGAGGTTTAAGTGCTTGCATAATGTGGTGGATTCTAGCACCAGACAGACAACTGACTGTGACCTTCTCCTTGTCGAGGCTGGTGAGGGGGACATGTGTGTGTCTCACAATGAGTAACAAATGACTAGTGTGTTTTGTTTGTTGTTACATCTTATGGGCTGTGATTGTTTATTGTTTTGCCTTATGGGCTGTGTTTGTGAGACACTGTTGTGTTGCCTGCTGTGTGTGATGTGTTTGGTGTTGTGTGTGGAATGTTTTTGACATTACTCACTGTTCAGCTGATTCTCCACAGTACTTTAGAACATCCCTCTCAAACATGCGCAGTTAGAAATGCATCAAAACACTGAGATTCTACAAGCATTCTGTATAAGCAGGGAAATACTCAGCATGTTAAAATTAATTTACATTTTTACAAGTACACATGCTGGCATACCATACAATTTAATCCAGAATATACACAAATCTACTGACAGACATGCTAACACAGATGACAGTGTTAACATTTTCTTACAAATATAATACTGCTATCTTAAAAAAATATTAATGTGAAGAAAATGCTATCTATAAGCTCAGTAACAGTTTACATACAGGATGGCGCAGTGGTGCAGCTGTAGCATTGTCACCTCACAGCAAGAGGTTCTCTGGTTCAATTCTCAGCTGGGGTGGCTTCTGTATGCCTTCTGTATGGAGTCTGCTTGTCCTCCTTGTGTTCATGTGGGTTTCCTCTGGGTGCTCTGGTTTCTTCCCACGTTACAAAGACATGCATCTGGAGTGTCTTAGCAAAAAATAGGGACAACCCATAAAGAATACTAATTATTCTTAGGCTGGACAACTTACAATAACTCTGGATTGACATAATTCTTACTACTTTACTGAGAATTCTGCATGCAGACTAAGCCCCACATCATGGTAAGCACCATTATTTAATGTACTACCTACTGATGAGTGTGCATTTTGTGCACAGTGCCCATAGCATAACTGCAAACATCTTAACCCATATGTTGTCCATTTCATGACAACCAACCTCTGCAGTACGTCAGTGGTGCCAGTAGATCAGTCTTCCTCCCTCCAGGTGTTCAAGCCTGTGCCAACTGCTCCCAAACTCCCCAAATAGTTCCTCCAGCAATCTGAACAGTAGTCTACCCAAGATCACCATAGATACAGGGTGCTAGTTCTCTGCAATACTAAGATGGCATACTACATATAAAATGTTCTTTAAAACAATCCATCCACAACCCCTTAATCCCAATATGGGTGTCGCTTCAACAGTGATAATCTAGAGCCAAGGTTCACATCTAAATACAGCTGCCCAATTTACAACTGCAGCACATATTTTACTTAACTACACTCGTATCTGTGTGGTGGCTACTGTACTAATCTTTAAAAGAAGGTCTACATTAAAGCAACATTAAATACATATAAAAAACATAAGCACCTACTTTAGTATACCAAACACTGTTTCATAAGCATAATGTACTCTGGGTGTGCATTACAAAAATTTTACTACACTCCAAGAAAACTCAGCTTTCAGGCTTATATGCTCACAGTACCGCTGGAGTGCAAATAATTGTACAACGCACACACTTTCATGCTTTACTGTACCACTCCTCCCATTTATGCACAGATCCTTACTTCCATTCATTCCTTGTCTGCTGCATTTTCATTAAATTATGTTTATCCTCATAGCTGGCTTTAGACACCAGTGAACCCGGCGGACGTTGGGGGGGCCCCCAACCACTGCAAGTTATGTTATCTTGTCATTTGGTAATATGTCTGCTAAACCAGCAAAAGCTAGTACAGCAAACTTGAATACTTAATAAAGCAGGCAAGTAACAATAACTCGTATTTATTATCTGCTTCAAAATTCAAAGATCTTTAGTTAAAGTAGCAATATTATGTCAAGTAAGAAGCTTTACAATTTCAGTAAATATTTTACCAATGACAGAATGCCCCTGGCCTAGTTAAGCCCTGTTGGTTGACAACCTCTTCACTAAAATTAACATAGCCAGCTTTAGGTACCTCCAATAGCTGTGGCTGCAGGGGGCCCCTTAATCATCATTGGCTGTGTGGGGGCCCCACAAAAGCTGCTGTTGGTTGAGGCTAAAATGAGAAGAAAAAATGTATTAATTTTCAACTACACCCTTTAACCTGAACAAGACTGTGATATGACCCTGCTAGGGCAAAGCTGTACTGAACATAAGCAAAGTAAGCACTAGAGAGCAATCCAGGGTGACTGATCTCAGTGCAAACCTTGGAGTTTAAGAGCTAATGCTTCTAATCTTCAGGGATGGTTTCTTTTTCAGGGTTTTTTATACATACTGGCAGAACACCTGATACTATAACTCTCAACGTGTCTCTGCTGAAGAATTCTGTTCAGTGATAAAAATGATAGCATAATAAAGTCTTAAAATGAGGAACACATTTTAAATATTACTCTAATTCACTTAAAAATTACTAGACTAACATTTTGCATTAACATGCATTTTTAGACAATAAGTATAAAACTGATGACTGGATTTATTGTTATAGAGCAAAATTATGACGCAAAATCAGGAATAGTCTTCCTTTGGCTTTTCCCGGTTAGGGGTCGCCACAGTGGCTCACCTGTCCACTCATGACTGGCAGTGTAGTTTTATGGTGTCGAGTGGCCAGCCCGGCTCCCAACCTTCCATAGAAAGCACACACACTTACTCCTAGGGCCAATTTTGAGTGTCCAATCCACCTACAGCATTTTTTTGGGATGTGGGAGGAAACCAGAGCCCCCAGAGGAAACCCACACGACCACAGGGAGGACATGCAGACTCCGCACAGAAGGCACTCCAGCCAAGGATCGAAAATGTAGCTAACAAGTGATTACATTTCTAAAGTAAGGCATAAAATATGTCACAGACCATTCAGACATTTAGATTTTCTAGGAATCTGGTGGCCCCCACTCCTCAGACTGTATAAATGGATACAGGGGGATCCCCTAACCATCCTTGACTTTGGGGACCCCAAAAAATCTGTTTTTGGTTGAGGAAAAATGAGGAAAAAAATGCTTTCATTTTCTGACTGCACTATTTAGCCTGAGTGGAGTTGTGATATGACCCTGTTAGGATAAAACTGATAATGGCCTCTGCCCTCAACCACAAACATTCCAAAACATCCCCGCTCAGTTGTTTGTTTACAGAAATTTACCACAGGTTATGTGGGGACTGGGAATTGTGTAGTCAGCCTTTCCTTTCCCAACAGACCTCAGAGTTATTTTTAGCTCCTGTAGGGACAGTGTATTGCCTGGTAGCAGTAAAGTAGAATACATTATTGCAATCATTATTTATTTTCACTTTCCTCACAATCAAAATATCAGGCACATACACAGCTGGTTGCCTTTGGGAGTTAGGATTAAGGAGTTAAGTAGGCATGCAATGTATATGTATTTCAGCAGTCACTTGAAATACTTGAATGTGGCCATTTGAACCTCTGCTTTCACCCCAATCTAACACCAGAGGGTTGCATAGGCAGTGGCTGTCTTTTTGGGGGGGATTAGGTAGCCAGGCAGTATTCCCATACATGATCTGTGTATCCAAACATCAATTGACTTGCTAATTTATTTTGAGCTACTGTTTTTGTCAGCTTTAAATTTTAAGCCTTGGGTACAACTTATGTATTCACTGAAAGAAAAAAATAAGACTGAAATTATTTTTCTTACTCGAGATTTTTGTTTAGACCACTTTTGGATTAAAAGGTTGGGAAATACTCTAATACGCAACCCAGAGCATCTACAACCCCTATGGCTTCTTGGGGCATTGGCTTAATTGAGTTATTTCCTAAATGGTTATTATTGTGCTGTCTTGGTCAAGAAAATATACTGAAAAGATGAAAGGAAAACTAACGCTGAACAAGAACATTGGATTTCTTTCCTTAACCATAATTTCTGTTCAAGCCATCATTGGGAAAAAGAAAAAAACTTAGCACTTTAGCTTTTTCAAGAAGCTGTAACTTTATATATGCTCTAAAGATAAAATGTGAGAAATGGAAGAAAAAAAGTAATGTGCATAATGTGGGAAGCCCAACATTGGGGAAACAGAGGGGAGCTGTAGAGGTTGTGTTTTTTTTCCCCTTGGGGGGGGGGCACAGTAAGCAGTGCCTGGGGTTCCATTGCACATTAGTTCAGCCCTGTACATACAGTTGTTGTAATGTATCATTGTTAATGCCAGTAACTGTAATTTTTTCCTTGTGAGATGGGCCAACATAGTGTCGTATGTAGGCCTGTTGTAATAACATCATTGCAGCTACAGGTCAGTCTTTGTGTACTACTCCTAAAGCCTGCAGGATGAGCTAAAGGGAAGGGGTGGCACTGACAGGGTGTACTTAGACTGAAAGTGGCCAGGGGGCCCCCCAAATGCTGACACCGGCCCTCTTTATCCTCCAACAGCAAATCGCTCAACTTCGCAACGTCCAGTAACAAAAACAAAGTAGAACTCTTGATAAATATGTACAGCTTAACATCTGACTCATCAAATGTTGGAGTTGAGCGATTTCAAATGCTCATAGTAGGGCAATTTACTAAGACATGACGTTTTGCGGTTCTGGTGATAACATTAATCAAAACTAATTTTCACTTTATTGAAGTTAAACATATTATTCCAGACATTCCTCCACAACTCCAGCTTAAAAGGTATAAGAATGAGCACCCAAGTCGAGAAGACTTTGGGAAAACCAGGAGCTTGTACAGTCAAAGACATTGCGAAACCCAGGAGCTGCCTACAGTAAAATTATCGTTTAAAAGTCGAACTAAACAATCACTGAAAAGCTCAAAACGTGCTAACTCAAACAGCATTCTATTTGATGGGAGAGTGAGGCTTACATTACACACCTTCAATCAGAGATTCTTCATTCCTTAAACTTAGTAGCACTGTTCAGCACCGTCATCGAATTTATTCATCTCATTCCTGAAACGGAAACCGTCAAAATGCAATTACGGTAGTATACAGTATACCGAAACCATCAGGTGCTCTACCCTCCCCCACCTATTCACCTGTTTCTTCACCACCAATCAAAAACAAACTGAAGGCAACCCACAGAACACAGGAATGTAACAAATAACAAACCTGAACTTCTTTACCTGAAACAATTCTTCAGAACTTTACAGGTTTTGCCAAATTAGAAAGGCGGCTACAAAACAACAGGAAATAATCTGTGAAGTAAACAAAGGAGGAGCTGGTGCCTCATGCACAGAGTCTCAGGTGTAGCACTTAGTTTCGACTGTTATAAAAATCCGCCACTAAGTCGCAGCCCTCACAGCGCCACGGTAAAAGAACCCGGGGTGTAGGTAGAAATTTACATTTTGTGCTGAAACCTAATGCTGTTGCCTTCACCACCACCTACCTAGCATTTTAAAAATGTACTCAACCCTCAAAATGCTACCCCAATACATACAGGAAGGTGACGTTATTTCATCTGTTCTAAACATTATTTTCTTTTTGAGTGTTGAAGTTTCCAAGAGATGTTCAGAAAAAAGTACTAATTTCAGTACACTAAGCATGCCTAGCTACACCCTTGCAATAGGGTTGCCACCTTTTCAAATGCCCAAAGTGGGACAGTTTTTGTAGAAATGTCAGATTTTGCAGGGCAAAACATACCCACGGCCAGTACAAAGGACAGAACTTACCTTTTTTTGTCAAAATAAAAGCTTATTGTAGCATTTGAGTTGCTTATTCTGTTTCTTATAACATTTAGGTGTTTCAGATACAAAATAACTGTTTTGTGCAAGTATTAAAGAAAATATAGGAAATATTTTTGCCCTAAAATCTCAGGACATTTGACATTTTTTCAATTTTTTTTGCAGGACACAACTGCCCAAAGAGGGACTGTCCCTCGCAAAGTGGGACAGGTGGTAACCCTACCTTGCAAGGAACAGAAAAAGTACAGTTTTGTAAAATCTTACCAAAATGATAGATCACCTTGACTTCACCACTGCAGTGTTCATAACAGATGGGATTCCCTGCCATGGCAGCCATCTGGCCAGTTTATCAAAGTCTACCATTGCTTTAAGTTATGCTGAACGTCAACTAAATGCTTGTGTAGTGTAGGGCATAAATGTGTTATTCAGGAGTACCATCCTCAGAACTGATTGCGCCAGTAGGAACAGTAGTCCAAGGAAAACCAAACAGAACCTGCACATCTAGGAAAGAAAAGGATTAGGGGATGGAGGGTGGGAGTGCATACTGCAGTTGTGAAGGCAAGGACATCTACCGTTATGGTAAGATTTTTACACAACTGTACTATGTCCTTACATTCACCGCTGCAGTATTCATAACTTATGGGAGAGTGCCAAAGCTGAAGAAGAAACTTGGGAGGAGGAAGCAGCAGTAGAGCCCTCTAAGAAGCCATGAAGAATAGCATCAGCAAAACAGCTCTAGCTCTGGAGATACCATCCAGCTTGTAGTGTTTGGTAAAAATATGCACAGAAGTCCAGGTAGCAGCTCCAAGAATATAATTGGTGTCTGAGCCCTTGAAAAAAGCACCAGAAGAAGCCACAGCTCTAGTAGAATGAGTCTTTACAGAAGAAGGAAGGCTCTCAGCATCAAAAGTTTAACAAAAAGAAATAGCCTTTGAAATCCAAGTAGAAATAGTTTGCTTGGAAACAGCCAATCCTAAAGACCTAGGATGAAAGGAAACAAACAACTGATCAGATTTTCTGATATCTTTAGTCTTATTCAAAATAAAATCTGAGCTGTCTATCATGTCTAAGATATGCAGCACACTCTGTCAGATTGCGGAGAGGGGAACAAACTAGGTAAATTAATAGACTGATTAAGTAACAACTCATTAACCACCTTGGGCATTAAAGAAGGATTAGTATACAAGGACACCCTGTCCTCATGGAATCTCAAAAAAGGCAGACAGCCTATGGCTTGCAACTCAGACACTTGCCTGGCATAGCTCAAGTAAGAGCTAACAAAAGAACTATCTTCCAAGAACAATGTTGCAAGGAAGCTGAAACAGCAGGCTCAAAAGGAGCCTGAGTCAATTTCTTCAGAACAAAATAAATTAAGATCCCGGGGGGAGGAATAGGCTTCCTGGGAGGTATAATATTAAGGACGCCTTTAAGAAATTGCTTAGCCTCAAATCTAGAAGCTAACAGAGGAGTTAAAGGCAGACAAGCAGAAAGAGCTGATAAGTGGGCCTTAATGGAAGAATAGGCCAAACCAGCATTGAGCAACTCACACAAATAAGAGAGAACCAAAGGAACATCCACAGTAAGTAGGTCCAGGTCACGAGAAAGGCACCAAATAGATAAGTAGATTTTCCTAGTAGTAAGTTTCCTGGCCTCCTGCAGGACCTGCAGTATGTACTCAGTAAAAAGGTGTCTATGAGGAATCAAAACCTTATCACCCACAGTGTCAGGTGAAGCGTGGACAGGTGGGGATGGATGAGAGAGCCCTTGGCTTGTGTGAGTAGATCCACCCTGTGAGGTAACTTGTGATGATTACATTGGCTAGATGCAGAAGTAGCGGGAACCAGTGCTGTTACAGCCAGAAGGGAGTCACCAACAAGATTTTGGGAGAATCCTTTTGAATCTTGAACAGGACAGGAAGAGGATGGAATACATAAAGAAACATCCCCTTCCAAGAAAATGAGAGGTTGTCCTCCTTCCGCAACAGAGGACCTGGGACTCTGGCACAAAACAGAGGAAGTTGTCTGTTCAGAAGGGAGACAAAGAGATCTACTTGAGGAGTATCCCACTGGTGAACAATGCAAGAAACACATTCCTGTGAAGTATCCATTCGTGGGATTGAGTGAAGGACCTGCTCAGAGTGTCTGCCACAATGCTCTGATCTGAAGGAATATAAACTCCCTGAACAGTCACTTTATACTTGACAGCCAGATTCCATACCAGAAGTGCCAGCTGGCAAAGAAAGTAAAAATTTATTATTGGTTGAGGATGATTATATGAAGTTGTGTAAAAATCGAGTGGATACATTTAATGGTGAACTTTTGGAATTGTTAGGGAGAGGTGAACTGATAGGTTTTTAACAAGGGATGATGTAAAGACTTCACATCTCTAGGCCTCGTGACCTTATTTTCTATGCTATTCCAAAATTACATAAAAACTATGTTGATCCTCCAGGTGGGCTGATTGTCTCTAGGATAGGTTCTTATTTGCAAAATGTTGGGATGTTGTTGGATTCGTTACTTAAAGTTTTTTTGGTGACATCCCAGCACATGTTAAGAATACCCTCACAGCTGTGTGATGTGTGTAAAACAAGGTGTGAAAAGGAATATTATTGGGTGTTGGTTGATATTAGTGCATTGTACACCAAAATACAACTGAGGTGGGTTCTGGAGGCACTTTGAAATACCATGAGTGAGGGTCCTCACACTGCTTTTGTTGTCAGGTCTTTGGAATTCTGTCTGACACATAATTATTTCAAATTTAATAATGAGATTTTTCTTCAAAAGAAAGGGGATGGTGATGGGTGCCCCTTATGCTCGTACTTATGCCATTTTATATATATATATATATATATATATATATATATATATATATATATATACACACACATACATACACACACACACACACATATATATATATATATATATATATATATATATATATATATATAGATAGATATATAGACAGATATATATGAGATATTTTGAAAGGAGATTTATTTATAATATTGAGTTTTTTAGTGAACATGTGGCGATGTATAGATGGTACATTGGTGATTTATTGTTTATTTGTAAGGGACACCCATCAGATTTTGGTTCCTTTATTATTGATTTGAATAGAAATGAACATGGTTTAAAATGTTCTATGGTTGTGGTCAATATTTCCATTCAGTTTTTGTATGTTGAATTCTATGTGGATCATTTGCACAATATACAACATAGGCCATTTAGGAAACCAACTTCAGTTAATAACTTTTTGCATGCTCATAGTATGCATCCCCCCACTTATTGAAATCACTTCCATATGGGGAGTTCAAACGTATTTCCCAAAATACTTCTGAAGGGAAATTTAGGGATAAATATTTATTGGAAGTCAGGAATAGATTGAGAGAGAGGGGTTATGATGAGGAAATATTAAAATTTTGCTCTGAATAAAGCTTTAGACAATAAAAGGGGTTTAAGTAAAATAAGCGTTGAGAGTATAAATAAGGAAGGAAGTAATGAGGAAGGACAAATGAATGATGGGAAAGTTGTATATTTTGCAGCAAAATAGTCTCCTTTCTCTGATACAATGAAAAAGGTGCTTTTGGAATTTTGGCACATTGCTTGTATGGATGAGACTGTGGACATTTCTTTCCAAATTATGTAACCTTTTCTTATGGTAGATATTTAAACTTAAAAGAATTGTTGAATGTCCCCTGCCTAATGTACCTTTTGGGGTGGCAGGATCATTTGCATATGGTCATTGTAAAGTATACAGTAGAATGAAGAATATTTCTGTCTCTTTTATTAATGGGCAGAAATTTTTATCTAGAGGAAAATTTAATTGTAGCTTAATATTTATATTATAAATATAAGATGTATATAGTGGGGTGTGGATGCAATAATGTGAGGTGGTACATAGGACAAATGATAAGGGCAGTCAAATTTAAAATATTGGAACATCTGAGTGATATACTAAATAATAGCAGGAAGACTCCTGTGAGTGAACATTTTAACTCTGTATACTTGGGTTCTGATAAATCTTTCTGTTTTAGTGTTTTAGCTCAACCAATGTTGTGCAGAGGGTGGGATTTTAGGAAAAAAATTGAATGATTTAGAGAGTAAAATAATTTTGAATTTTAGGCTACTTTATTCTAAAGGCCTCAAACCTGAAGCTAATTTAATTTGTTTAAATATTTTTTTATAGGTTAAGGATGCTTTGTTCTGCTTTCTGTGTTTGAATAATTGTATTTAGTGCATGTTAAGATGTTATTTATTGAATGTAGTATATTTAATTGTATAACATTTGAAAAAAACATTTATTGCACAGTGCACTTTAAGGAAATTAATTAATGTGTAATTGTGGGTGGGGGGGGGGGGTTCACTGGGTATAAATTAGGAGCCTGTTTGAAATCCTTTGAAGGCGAATGGCCGAGGTACCGGATATTACAGTTGCAAAGTAAAGTCTCTCTGATTGCTGAACGTTCATCGGTGTATTTATTTATTTTGCTGGTCTTGATAATGTTTTTATCAGTAACAGTACAGCCTGGTTCACTAGCATGGATGTCAGTTTCGGAATCAATGTTGTTCATTGTTTAGCACTATGAACGACACCTTATAACTCTTTTCACTGTTTCTTCCATCAGAATTGCCAAACTGTCTGCTGACCTCATCTATTCATGCTCTTTTTTCACATCCTGAACTCTGCCATGTTGCTCCCACTAGATGCAAAAGTAAGGAAAACATTCAGTATATCTGTTTCATCTTACATGTTCATGCTTGTATAAAGAATATCTGATAACGAAAAGATATTGATGATTGACCAATATTTATTGTCTGTCTGTAGCTCTTCCACCTCCCCCCAGAATGTCTGGGTCACTAGCACAGAAAAACTTTTTTGTTATGAAGTGTTTTGCTTTGTTTTTCTGGATCCAAATTCCTATGCCTTCTCTGTAGTAAAAACAATACAGATACTGGGCCAGATTTTGAAAGAGTTGCTCTCAGTGTAAGTCACTTACTTTGGTATAAGATCTATCCATAAACAAAAAGGAATTACTAGAAAATGGAAATCAAAGTCTAAGCCAATGTTTATAGTAGTGAATATAGTAACAGAGATAAAACAACTGGAATTGGGATCTTTAGAAAAGGGTAGGAGCAAATTACATAGGAAAAATGGGAATTGTGGGAACAATGCATGCAGAGAAGGAAGAAGGTTTAAAAGAAGACAGGATTAGAATGAGCTATGTAATGTTTGAATGACAATGACTGCGTAGATTATAAGTGATATATAATGTCTGCAAATAAAATGAAATCAATATGATTTGTAATGTATAATGTTTGCAACTAAAATTGTGTCAGTGTATTTTATTTTCATTTATATAACTGAATGATTGCCTATGTAATACATCATAATTTAATAAAGATGTTTCTTGTTTAAAAAAGGGGGGGGGGCAGATTCCATGACACCTGCTCTCACTGTAAGTGTTCACTTACACTGACAGCAAGTCTTTTGGAATTAGGCCCTATGTTTGTGATCCTTACTTTCCTGGTTTGACAGCTCCATTTGTAAGCTTTATTTTAACAAACAAGGTATCCACTGAGCCAAAACATTTTGTAATGTGAGACTGTTTTTGGAAGAAAAAGCAAAGGTTGCATTTTAATTACATTATAAAACATTGTTTACTATACCAAGTGTAGTGTTAACTTCAAAAATGATATAGCTGTATTACCAATCCACTTGAATGAAACATCACAAAAGCTCAGTTTCTTTAGGACCAGAAAGGACTTATCTGTTTTAATAAGGGTAGGTGATATAAGATGTTTAAAAAAACAGAGTAAGAAAAGGTCAGTGGTTACTCAAGTTATTTGCCAGTATAATGGTGTTCAGGTATCTCCTTAAATGACTGGTTAGCATTCAGTAATTGATGGTGTTTCTTCCTGTATATGTAGTAAGTCACTGTTTTACTGGACCTCATGGCACAGCATTCTTAAAGTGAACTTTGGAGGAAACAGTAGTTGACAGTAATTGTAATTTCATCTCATTTTGCATGTTCTACTGGTGTGTGGAAGGAAGGGCAAAGTAACCTGCTCCATCACTCAAGTCCTTGACTACTTCCCACCCTCCCATGCCTCATTACTGTTTTCTGTTTTATATAAAATGCAAGAGAAATAATGAAAATCACTTATTGGTTAGAGCTTGCTAAGGCCGCGGTGGTGCAGCGGTTAGTGTTGCTGCCACACAGCAAGAGTTTTCCAGTTTGCTTCTCAGCTAGAGTGCCTTCTGTGTGGAGTCGACATGTCCTCCCTGTGGTCGAGTGAGTTTTAAAGACATGCAGGTAGGTCTGCATGTGTGTGCCTTCTGTGAAGGCTGGGTGCCGGGTTGGCAACCTGACACAGTAAAAACTCCACTGCCAATCAATCTGCGGACCAGTGATCCGCTGTGGTGACCCCTAACCAAAAGCCACAGGAAGACTTACTGGTTCGAGTTTACTTTTTGATCAGAGTGTGGTATGGAAAAGATATATAGAATAGGTAAGGATTTGTGTGATGGGCATGCTCTTCTCTGTTATTTTTATTGTTCAAGTTTGAGATGCAAAATAAATGAAATTGTTGACTGTAAAAATAACTTCATAGGCAACTGTTGATGTATCTAAAGTTCTTTGTAAAATATCATGTTATGATGTCTAGTACTACAGTATTTGCTGTCTTGTACTCTAAATAAAAAGCTCATTGTACATGGTTTGGTAATCTTGACCTTTTCATTTACTGACTTGGTCACCTGCTCTTCTAGCACCAAGAAAACTCTGTATATTAGACCAAAGTTACACAACCAAAAAGCAACCAAACCGATGGCAACCAACAGTATGTTGAATGGTAAAACTGGACTAGAGTGGTCTAATTTGGGCAGTAATTGTAAGGTGTGCTTTTCAGACATTATCACTACATTTATTTATATCTTAAATGTATGAAGGTTTCATGATAAATTACACATCCATTATTTAAAAATGCTCATATGAGTTAAGATGAAAAATATTGGTAATAATATTGGTTGCTTACTGCCATTTGGTCTTTATACATTGACTAAAAACTGTGAAAAGCGAGGTGGGTTAAGGAGAGCACTGTCCCCACCTTATCAGAAATTGTATTGTTTGTTCTGATTTTGGATTTTTGTTGTGTACATGGTTCAGTGGGATATGATATCATGCTTGTATTTTATTTCACAGTTCCCAAATGAACATCATAATTTAGCTAAACTGTTGAATCTATTAATAGGGAAGACTGTACTCATTTGTGTTATATTTATCTCTTAAAATGAGTAGTTGTAATGATTAGCAAATAATCTGTATGCAAGCAGTAATATGTGTCAGGCAACCATGACTAATAGATGTCTGTGTAGTAAATACATAGGTCCTATTATTACTTTAGAGGGTGATGCCTGCCATTACAAATAGAGTTTCCTTGGGTATCATATAAGAGTTTTCCTGCAGTGATGTAGATTTCTGTGTGTTTAACTTATGGTGTCAGCAGTGACCAGGTTGTATGGCTAAAGTGGAGGTTTTGTCTCCTTTTTGGGTATTGCTTTTGCTATTGTAGAGATGGTAGTCTGTCTTGTCTTGAGTAGGTTGCATATTGCACTTCCTAACTATAGAGTCTACCCCCTAAGTTTGCAGACAGTGGTGTAAGTATTAGTGTGTATAGCTAAGGTACATAATGGCTTATAATAATTTTCCATAATAAGTAAGCTAGCTAGTCCTTTCTTTGTTCAGGCAGAGATACTTTTTTGTTGCTGGTACCATAAAATACAATTTTTTGCTTGCTGTATTAGGAAGGCTGATTAATTTGTTGTGAAGGTGGATGGAAAAAATGGATGGTATATCAATTTGCTGAAGGACAGCTTTTGTACTTGCTGTGCAAGCTTAATACATTACAAGTTCTTTACTTATTCTGCTGTTGAGGACATTGTTATGTGACATGACTGATAAAGCTGGGGACAGGGCTATAATATAGTTGGAAGTATTTGACATGTGTACACTTAGGGTCAGATTCCAAAAGACTTGCTGTCAGTGTAAGTCTGTCCTGATTCTGAAAGACGTGCTCTCAGTGTAATTGGCCTACTTCAGTGTTAGGCCTAATTATGAACAGGCTTACACAGGGGGCCCAGATTCTAAAAGACTTGCTGTCAGTGTAAGTGGACATTTATCCTAAGAGCAAGTCTTTTGAAATCGGGCCCTTTCACTTTTCACTGGGGGCCCATGCGGATATGTGTATGTATACCAAACATAATCTTTTCAGAGACACAACTCATCTTGTGCATGATCAAATTTAAAGAACACAAAGAGGCACAGACACACACACACACACACACACACACACACACACCACCACTTGAAGCAGGAAAAAAAGTTAACATTCTCATGTAAATTAAAATCGACAAAAAATATTCCAATCCACCTGGGAGACCTATTATTTCAATAAAATGTTCCCAACTGAACCTTGTCAGCACATATAAAGAAATGTATCACATCTTTGGTTTCCTTTGTCTCAGGAAGAATTCAAGATACCAGTGATGTTTTGAAATTTGGAACTGTTACCTTTGTACATAAAATGTCACTTTGTACACTAATATACATTATAAAGGTAGTTTAAAAAAGTACAGTTGTGTACACTTACCATAAATGTAGATGTTTGAGTGTATTCAATGTTGCAGTCATCACATTTGGGTTATCTGCCTGCAGGTAGCCCTCAGCCGACCTGAATACCAGAGTCTTTGGATTTCTTCGTCAGATGCTGTCTCTTCTTCCATGACGTCAGGTCGTCAGGGGTATAAAACATGCAGCCGACGCCATTACAACAGTTTTTCTTGCCCCAGATGTCAGGTGCCCCTACAATAGGAAGCAATTATATGGTATGGTACTCCCCTATCAAAAAGCAAATACACCAGAAAAAATAAATGTACCAAACAAGAAGGAAAGGGAGAGCCAAGAGAAGGCAGGGGGCTGGAGGGAGTGTAACCAGGACTGCAACAGTGAATACACTCGAACATCTACATTTATGGTAAGTGCACACAACTGTACTATGTTCTTTGTTTTTCACTGTTGCAGTCATCTCATTTGGGTTGATTCCCAAAGCTAAGGAAGGGAGGAGGAAGTTAAAGAGCATTAGGGCCAGCTATTAAGCTCTGCAAGACTGCAATGGCAAATCCAGCTCTGGACTGAGAAAAGATAGGTATGTGGTAAAGCTTGTTGAAGATATGTACAGACCTCCAGGTAGCATCTTCTAGGATGTCCCTGGTAGGGACTCCTCTGAGAAAAGCCGCAGGGGTAGATGCAGTCCTGGTGGAATGTGATCTTATCCCCTGTGGGGTAGGTTTTCCATGGTGCTTGTAGCAGAAATGAATACAATGGGCTATCCATTTGGAAATGGTTTGCTTTGAAATGGCCTTCCCCTCTGCCCCTGCAGCAAAGCCAACTAGCAGCTGTTCAGATTTTCTGAGAGGCTTAGTCCTGTCCAAATAAAATCTAAGTTGTCTGTGCACATCCAGAGTGTGCAGTATTCATTCCCCTTTGTTTTGTGGATTAGGGAAAAAAGTAGGCAAATGAATGGACTGATTTAGGGCCACACTAGACACCACCTTGGGCATAAAGGAAGGATTAGTCCTGAGGGAAACCCTGTCCACATGGAAGATAATGAAAGGTTCCACTGCCATGAGGGCCTGTAATTCAGACACTCTTTTTGCTGAAGTGATGGCTAGAAGGAAGGCTGTTTTCCAAGAAAGGAATTTCAACTCTGCTGTTGCAGCTGGCTCAAAGGGGGGGGGGGGGGGGTGAGCTTTTCCAATACTAAGTTAAGGTCCCAGGCTGTAGTGGGAGCTCTCCTGGGGGGTCTTAAATTTTTGGCCCCTCTAAGGAATTGTTTTAGCAAGGGGTGAGAGAAGAGGGGTGGCTCAGTACTATAATGTGCTGAAATGGCAGAGGCATGAATTTTAATTGACGAGAAGGACAGGCCCTTGTGGAGCATTTCTGTTAAGTACTGTAGAATATGAGGTAAGCTGAGCATCGTTGTGCCAATCCCCTGAGCCTGGCTCCAGGAACAGTATCTTTTCCACTTTTCAGCATAACATTTTCTAGCACTAGGCCTCCTTGCCTCCAGAATGACATCCAGCACCTGCTTACTGAGGGATGCTAGAAGAGAGCTCAAGGAATTAGTCAGGCTGCAAGGTTCAGGGTTTGAAGCTGAGGGTGCAGAATCTGGCCCGCCTGCTGGGACAGCAGGGAAGGGGTCTGAGGCAGGTGCCATGGTTGCAGCCATGTCATACTGTGCAAGAGAGGGTATCAGTGCTGGCATGGTCAGTCTGGTGCAATCAGTATTGTCCTTGGCTTGTCCTGTTTGATCTTTAGTAGAACCTTCAAAAGGAGAGGCAGAGGGAGAAAGGCATAAACCGAGAGACTTTCCCAGGTAAAGGACAGGGCATCCACTTTCCAAGCTTGACTGTGGGGAGTTCTTGTGCAGAATTTGTTCAATTAATAGTTCTGAGGGGAGGCAAACAGGTCTACCTCTGGAGTCCCCCATTTGTTCCTCAAGAGGTTGAATATTTTGGCTTCTAGTTTCCATTCGTGTGGGTCCATGAGATTTCTGCTTAGGTCGTCTGCCAATGAATTTAGTTTGCCTGGCAGGAATTGGGCTTGTAGGTGTACTTGGTAGCTCAAGGTTGTGCTCCACAGACCCATGACTAGTCTGCAGAGAGGGTACGAGTGGGTTCCCCCCTGCTTTTTTATGTACCACATAACTGTGGTGTTGTCTGTCTTTACCAATATGGTCTTTGAAGGCTGTCAGAGCATTCTGTACAGCTAACATTTCTTTTTGATTGATATGCAGGTGCATCTGTCTCAGGTTCCATTTGCCCTGAATGCACTGCCCTGCCATGTGAGCCCCCCATGCATAGTCTGATGCATCTATTGTTAGTGTTTGGGCGGCAGGGGGTAGAGTGAAAGGGAGTCCCTTGTGGTAGCAGGCCTCTGCCCACCAAAGGAACTCTGTCTTCATACAAGGAATGATAGAAATCATTGTTTCCAGGTCCTGCGAATGTTGACACCATAGGCTTTTTAGATACCATTGGAGTTTCCTCATATGCAGTCTTGCAGATGGAATTAGTAGAATGCAAGAGACCATGAACCCCAGGGCTTGCAGTATTTTCCTTGGAGATAGCTGGGGTTTTGTGGCCAATAGTTTGAAGTAGGTTGTCAAATAAACTTGTTTCTCCGGAGTGAGGAATGCCGTCTGGGAAGTTGTGTTCAAGCTTGCTCCCAGGAATACAATCTATTAGCAGGGTACTAGGTGAGAAAAAAATTCTGTAGAAAACTGCATTTAACAATATATTTTGATAAAAGTAAAAATGTTTTAAATAATGGGGATGGGATAAATGGTGATGATCCGCTCTTGAATGTTTCAATCTATGATGTTCCTACAGATGAAGAAAATGTTTTTGATTTGCTTATGTTTAAGGATGATGATCCTATATAGGAAGACAATGGTTCTGATGTTAATTTGATTACTGAAGGTTTTTCTACAGGGTATGAGAAACTGTTGGTGCCTCATTTACCTATTATTATTAGTTTTATGCTACCTAAGCTCTCTTCTGCTGTAATTCTTTTCGAGCAAATGCTCTTGAGAAGAATTGAACATGACTACCAGATATTTGTTAAGGGTAAAAAAATATACACTAAAAGTGAGTGGGAATGTTTAAATGAGTTGAGAGGGAATTTGAATGATTATGTGTTTAGGCAAGCTGATAAGGGGGGCAATTGGGTTCTTATGAGTAGACAAAAGTATAGAAAAATGGTATATGATTTATTGGATGTAAAACTAAATTGTAATCCAGTGAATGAATATAACGCACATTTGTTGGAGCTATTGGAAAGAGGGAAGCGTTTGGGCTTCCTTACTAGGGAGAATGTTAAGAAGCTGTTTGTTGAAAAACCTTATGACCCGATTTGCTATGCCTTGCCTAAGATACATAAAGACAGAGTTGACCCACCTGGGAGTCCCATTATCTCAGGGGTAGGGTCATACTTACAAAATGTAGGTTTACTTTTAGATTCCTTGTTGAAGAAATACTTAAACAAAATACCTGCACATGTTACTAATACCGAAGAACTTTGTAAGTTGGTTAGTGTAGTGGAATGGCAAGATGATATCTACTGGGTGGTTGTAGATGTAAATTCACTTTACAAAAACATTCAGACAAAATGGGGCCTTGAAGCCATTTGGAATATTATGGGTGATTGGCCCAAAACTGCTTTTGTGACTAGGTTGCTTGAATTCTGCTTAACTCATAATTACTTCAAATTTGAGAGTGAGGTATTATTATAGCATAAGGGTACAGCTATGGGGGCTTCTTATGCCCCAACTTATGCTATTTAGTATATGGGGTATTTTTAAAAAACATTTATTTATTGTTCTGAATTTTTCAAGAAAAATATTCTGGTTTATAAACGCTTTATAGATGATCTTATTTTTTTGTGTAGGGGTGATGTTAGTGAATTTGATTAATTTTTTAAAGCTTTGAATCAAAACAATCATGGTTTGAAATTTTCTATGACAAAGGGTGAATCTTGTATCCAATTTCTTGATGTAGTACTTTATGTGGATAATGGTAATAAAATTCAGTACAAATCTTTCAGGAAAAATACATCAGTTAATAATTTCCTGTACGCGGACAGCATGTACCCCCCTCATTTGGTGAAATCTTTACCTTTGGGTGAATTTAAGCAAATTATTTGGAATACTTCTGAGGAAAATTTTAAAAAGAAATGTGTGTTGGAAGCAAGAGACAGAGTTTAAGATGGGGTTAGAAGGTGGAGCACTTATGTCAGGCTTATGATGAGGCATTTGGAAAAAGGTGCAGGAATATAGGTAAGAAAAGGAACAGATCTGTTATAAATGAGCATTTGGATATTAACACTAATGCTCTCGATGACAAAGTGTTGTTCTTTGTTTCTCGGTATTCTGTTTTTTCAGAAGTGATGAAAAAAGCAACTCTGGATTTTAGGTACATCGTTTGTGAGAATGTGGTAGTAGGAAACTTGTTTCCTAAACATGTGAAATTTTCATATGGGCGTTATGCTAATTTAAAGGAATTATTGAATATGCCTATGATAAGTGTTCCTGAAGCGTCTATTGGAGTTTCACCTTGTAGACGCTGTAAGGTATGTAGCCATATTAAAAATATTTCTGGCACATGTATCAATGGAAAAGGATTCACCTGTAGGGGTAGTTTTGGTTGCAACTCTTGTGGGATGGTTTATATTGTAGGATGTGGTTGTACAAATGTCAAATGGTACATTGGTCAAACAAAGAGGCCAGTGAAGGTCAGGATTATGGAGCATTTGAGGGACATCAATAACAGGAACATGAAGAGTCCAGTGGCTGAGCATATTGTAAACATTCATGGGGGCAGCACTTGTTCTTTTTTCTTTAGTATTTTGGCACAACCTGTTTCATCTAGAGGGGGTGATATAGTGAAAAGGCTGAATGAATTAGAAAGTAAGTTCATTCTCAATTATGGAACCTTATTTCCTAGGGGTCTCAATCTTGAGGTAAATTTGTAAAAAATGTGTGTATTAACTGCTTATTTATATGTTTGTATTTAAGATTTTGTATTTAAATGTTTTCTACAAATATTTAAAGAATAAGTAAAATGCAATGAATTTATTATTATAACTAATTATATTAGGTATTTAAAAGTTGATAAAATTCAAAAAAGTCTTGTTTAATGTTTATGATGGCTGTTTTTAGTAAATATGTTGGTAGCACTTTAAAAATGTAAAAAGTGGAATATATTATTTAATTGTTTAATTAATTTAAATGAATTTATTTATTGAATTGATTGGGGTTTGAACCTGTGTATAAATGTTGGTTGTTTGACACTGTGTTTTATCCGTTGAAGGCGAATGGCCGAGGTACTAGTGGTGGAGTAAAATTTAAACCTCTGTTTTGTGTGGTCCTGCTTCTTGCTTTTTGGATATATTTTTTATTCAATACTTTTGTGCTGAAGTGGTCGATTGTTTTTCATTATGTTGTAATAGCAAGTCCTGGCTTTCTGCCTGAATCAGACAATCGTCCAAGTATGGATAAATTTGAATATTTCTCTGCCTGCAAAATGCAATGCCTGGAGCTAGACACTTTGTGAATACCCTGGGCGCAGTAGATAAGCCAAAGGGAAGTGCCGAGAACTGATAGTGCATGTAGCCTGCCCTGAAGCGTAGGTATTTCCTGCAAGATTCCCTTATTGGGATGTGCAGGTAAGCTTCCTTTAAGTCTAGGGTTGCCAGCCAGGCATCCTTGGCTAGCATAGGAAGAAGCTGTTGAAGAGTTAGCATTTTGAATTTTGGAACTACCAGAAAGGTGTTGAGAATAGAGAGGTCCAGGATAGGATGCCAGGAGTTGCCTTTTCTGGGTACCAGAAAAAGTCTTGAATAAAAACCTTGTCCCCTTTGTTCTGCTGGGACAGGTTGAGTAGCCCTGATACTGAGAAGAGAGAGAACCTGCTGTTGGGCCTCCACCCATTGATTTGGGGGTAAGTCTGGCCAACCATTTGGGGTTGGTAGAGTGGAAGTGGAATCTGTATCCTTGGGAAACTATGTTCAAAACCCATTTGTCCTGGGTAATGAGTTCCCAGTTTTTTGCATGCAGGGCGAGCTTTCCTCCTAAGGGAGCAGGTAGCTGAGCAGGGCTTGGAAGGGTTAACGTTAAGTCATTGTACCATTTTTCCCTAGGGGGATGGCTTATTACTCCCTGCTTTGGAAGTGGGAGCCCTTCACTGCTTAGGTCTGTGTGTAGCCTGAGACTGTAGCCTAGGTGGTCTGCTGTTCCTGGGTTTGGACTGAGAAGGCCTGGAAGGGACTGGAAAGGACCAGTTCTTTGAAGGCCAATGCCTACTGAATCTGGGAGGCTGTACTTGTAGGAAATCTTTAACAGTTTGCATAGATTTAGCTTTTTCCTCCATCCTTTTGAGGACTTCTTCTGCTTTGTTGCCAAAAAGGTGGTCTTGGTTTAAGAGAGCATCTAGTAGTTTAGCTTTAACATGATCTGGCAAGTTTTGTTCCTTAAGCCAAGCATGCCTTCTAAGTACAGACCCAGTGGCAGCATCCCTGCAAGATGCTTCTAAAGCATCAAAACCACATTGCAAAATATGTTTACCAACTTGTTCTGCAGAATGCATTAAATCTTGCAATTCTTTGTGTTCAGCACAGTCAGGAATCAACATAATTTTCTGTTTAAGTAGTCCCATAACATGCTGCTGATACTTTAACATATGAAACTGGCAATTTAAAGCCCTAATGGCCAAAGTAGCAGAAGTGTATACCTTCTTACCCCATCTGTCTAAGGCTTTAGAATCTCTATCAGAAGGGGTAGGATTTTTGGCAGCAGTAGCCTTAATGCCTTTTGGTCCTTGGGAAATGGTCTCTGGATCCGCAGAAGGATTCTTGAAGAGGAACTTGTGAGAGCCAAGTACTCTGTAATACCTGTCAGGTTTTCTGGGAGCTGGAGGTAAAGTGCCTGGGGTAAGGCTAGATTCTAAGAAAGCATCATCTACAATGTCCAGAACAGGAGGGATAGCTAAAGGCCTGTGTTGAGGCAGGAGTAAAAATTCCCTAAGTCTCTTTTTGGACTCAGAGTAATCCTGACTTTCCCAGTGGAAATGCTCCCTAAAAGTATGCAAGGTTTCACTGAAAGAAAAATCTTCTGGAGGGGAAGCAGGGGGTATGGAATCCTCTGCATCAGAATCCTCATAAGTAGATACGAGCAAATCTTGGTAATCAGAAGGAGCAGAAGTATTAGATTCCTGTTCAGAAGAATCAGAAAGAAATTCAGTTCTAGGTCTCTTAGAGGGGGAAGGATGGCTTCCCCTAATTAAGGAGATAAGGTCTTCAGCCATTCTAAGCATTTGTTTTTGAGGCATATGGGCCTGAGCCTGCGGTTTGGTCATCAGTTTTCTAGGCGTTGTGTGAGTTTTATGGCCTGAGGGATTCGGAACTTCTGGATGGAAATGATAGAGTCTGTTTAATATGAATGTCTGTAGACCTGAATACACCATCAGAAGCTGGTGCCTGCACAGCGGCTCCAGACTCATTCAAGATAGAGACATCCGCAGGTTCCATAGTTGAAGAAGCATCTCATGGCATATCGGACCCCGAATGGGTCTCAGTAGAGGCCCGCGAATCTGAAGTAGCGGGTATCAGGGGCCGCGAAAGCACCTCACTGAGTACTGGCGGACTGGTGACTAGCTTAACGGAAGCATTGTTGGCAGTTTTGGACCTATGTGGTCTGTCTCTGTCTTTATCCTTACTTTTTTTGGAAGATTGGTAGTCGGATGGCTTAACAAAGTCATTTCGGAGTACTGAGATAGAGTACGAAAGTAATTGGCTGCAAAAATAGCCCAACGATAAATAGTTTGGGGGTTGAACAAGGCACAAAACTGTCAGCAAGGGACGCCATGGTCTGGGCCTAAACAGGGGGTGCAGTAAGAATGAAAATCTCTATGAGGTATTTGCTTTCCACAAGCAAGACAATTGTTAACTTTTACTGACATCGGTTGGAGCAAGAAAAAGGATCCCAATGGGGTACTTATCTTTTTTGAAGACTTTGGGTCTGAAACTTGAAAACGAAAATTTCAGGAGATGGCCAACTGGCACTTGTGAACTGCTTCTGCTTCAGGCACCGCACGGCAAGAAAGACTGATGTAATGGCATTGGCTGCATGTTTTATACCCCTGATGATCTGACGTCATGGAAGAAGAGACAGCATCCGACACAGAAATCTGAAGACTCTGGTATTCAGGCCGGCTGAGGGCTACCTGCAGGCAGATAACCCAAATGTGATGACTGCAACAGTGAAACACAAAGAACATCCTTTAGCTTCTGGTTAGAGATTTCTGATTTATACTGTTTTGAATTTAATGATTCTTATTATTACAAATTTTGGAAATGATGTTGACCATGAATATTTTCTATTTTGGTATAGAGTGTTTGGTACCAAGTATGGGTACTGCTACAGGGACAGGATTTGCCCTCATATGTGCAGATCTCTTCATTTTTTTAATTATTTTTTACATATATGATGGGACGTGTAATGGATTCCTTGGAAACACTTATAGTTAGCCTGGGTATCTAGATGATCAGAGAAAGGTGACAATCATGAGTTATTAAAGTTTGTGGATTATCTTAATAGTAATGAGTTTGGTTTACAGTTCACCTTTAGGGCTAAACTTTCAAGTACAATCTTTTTGGATGTTATGATTACAAAAACTATGGTTCCCTCATTACTGAATTATACAGAAAACCTTTCAACAAGAATTCATTGCTTTATAAATCCAGGTGTCATCCAAAACACATTATAACTAATATCCTCAAATCCAGGTTTTTTGAGATTGAAATGCATTTGCTCTTCAGAATCTGGTTGCAAACATGCAGCTGATGATCTAACAAACACATTTGTACATCAGGGTAATGAGCTAAATAGTACTAAATAGATGAGACACCAGCCTGAGGCTTATTCTAGAAGTGAATTATTGGTGTATTGTAGGGAGATGCCCACAACTGGAAACTGCCCTGAGATTTTATACCAATTATGTAACAAATGCGTTCAAGCTCAGTAAGATGATTAATGAGTATTTTCCCTTATAAATAGGTTCATAGGTGTATACTAGGCAAATAACCACTAGGAATTTTATAAACCTAGCCATGCAACTCAAATGTATCTCACAAGTTATATAATTTAGATGTTTATATAGGGGTGATTGTTGGTTACAAAAATATTTTCTGACTGCCTCTGTCCATCAGAGTCATGGGAGCCAGACAGGGGTGAATTTTCGGCTTCCCATCAAATGGTCCAAGTTAGGCTTAAATAGGGTTAGGGAGGGACTTTGTTTCATATGGATGGGGAGCCTGTCCTAGAGAAAAGGAATTCTCTGAGATACATATCTTCTCTCCAACATGTCCTATTTACATTGCAATCAAAATTTAGGTCTTTAGATCTAGTAGTTCTGATCCTGTTTGTTTTGCAGATGTGCAAAAGATTCATCAGAGTGGAGTACAGGGATGCCTTGTAATCTTTGTGTAGATCACCTCTTAGTAATATGTAGGAGACTGAGTATGGAGATAGGGCTTTCAGATGATCCACACAGGACATTGTGTTTATGCCCTGTATTCTTTTTGTAAGAAACCTTTGCAGATGTTCCATGTGTCTGGTCAGTTACATACTGAATGGGGCATTATACTTAATGACGGGTCTGATGAGAGCCATGTATAGTGGTGCAATGACTTCCCCAAACCTAGATGGCATGCATGCACTTATAAGATGAGCAACACAGAAGGATTTCCTTACAACCTTGAACACATGCTGGTCAAAGGCCAAGTTGCTGTTCACGTGTTACCATATACCTGTCTAGTGTGTCACCCTGGGGTGTTTTATTGATGACTTAGTTTCCTGGCGTGGGCAACTTATCAAAAGGTACTATAATGCATTTTTTCCATTGAGTTTTAAGCCATGGCTTTGGCACCAGACATTTGTCTGTGTTAGACCTTCTTATAAGATGTTAGCATCTTGAAGGATGCTATGACTACTCCCAGTTTGCAATCATCTGTAAACCTGGTCAGCCAGAGGATTTTTACAATAGCCTTGACTTCTGAGAAGTAGATGCTAAGAGGAACTGGACCAGCACAGAGCCTTGAGGGACTCCACTGGTGACTGGCCTCTTAAGGATGTGGTCTCACCAATCCTAATTTCCCAGGTCCTTTCTGTGAGCCAGCTGGCTATCCAGCATGTTATATATGGCCTTATGCCTAATTCCATAAGTTTGATAACAATGCCAGAGTGGGGTATTGTATCAAATGCCTCAGTCAGGTCAAGGTAGACAGCATGCACTGCTTTTTCCTCATCCTTCTCAAAGAAGTCCACCAGTTTCAGTAGGCATGACCTTCCTTTGTCAAAGCCAGACTGGGATGGATCCACTATCTGAAGGTCTCCTATGTCTTTGTTGATCATTTCCATGGCTTTGCATATAAAACTAGTGAAACTAATGGGCCTGTTGTTTTTGGGCTCTATTGATGGTCCACCCTTATGAAGAGGGATGACTATTCCAGCTCTCCATTCTCGTGGCACAAAGTCTGTTTTAAGACTAGAGTTAAATAGAAACTGCAGTGGCCCTAATAGATTATGTTTTATTGTATTCAGGAGGCATCCTTGGATATGATTGGGGCCCACTGAAGCTGAGTACTTGACCCTAGTGAGCTCAACCTGGACATGCTCTCTATTTATTGTTTGAGGGGTTATGTTTGAAGGTATTTCTTGGGAGGTGGCTGGGGGTGAGTGGGGGCAAAGTTGGAACTGAATTTTTCAGCCAGCAGATTCGCTATATCACTCAGCTCAGTAAATGTGGTACCATTTACCACCAGTTCAGTGTGCTGATGTTTCCTGCCTTTGAGGCTTCTGATATAGCTGAAGAAGGCTTAATGGTTGTCTTTTGCCTGGAAGGTTGTCTTGACCTCAAACTTGGATTTATTTGTCTTAATTAGCCCTCTTGGCTGCCTGTTTATTTTCATGAGAGTGTTCTTATCTTTGTGGGAGTTACACTTCCTAATTTCAGCCATGATCTTTTCCTTTTGTTGTATAATCTGTTTATTCTGGGATGCCATCAGAGTGGTTTGTGTCTGGAGTTTAGTTTGGGCTTACTTCTGGTAGGTACAGTAGCCTCTATGCAGCCATTGAAATGACTGTTCAGACTTTCTGTGAAGAATTCTGCACAGGCTGCTGTGTTTTCTGGATTTGGAGGGCATTGAATTTTGATAAACTATCACTTAATAAAAAGTAGCTTGCTTTAGAATAATTCCTAACTATTACTGGGCTTACTGGAGTTACCGAGTTGATTTTCATTTTGAAGGAGACAGCTTTATGGTTAGACCTTATCAGGGAGGCTGTGACATTGGAGGTGGTGCAGCATTCTTACATATTCGTGAGTATGAGGTCCAGTATTCTGGAACCTTGTAGTGGGCGTATGCACTAACTGATTAAGGGTGCTTGTATTTATGAAGTCTAGGTATCTCTGTGCCTGCAGATTTGGGGACATGTAGGGTACCCAGTTTATAGAAGGATAATTAAAGTCCCCCATAAGTAAGGTGTTAGGTTGGATGGTGAGTGTCTTTAACAGAGGGTGACTTACAGCTTACTAGGAAATGGTATGGGATTTTATCTGTGGTGACCTGCAAGTCACCCAGATAACAGGATAAGTAGCATAACAGATAGCATACTCACCTTGGTGCAGAAGGCTGTGGGTTTTATTCCCACACCAGGTTGACGAGTGTGTTATCCTTCAGATTACATGTTAAATCGAGACCCCATCTGCTTGAGTTTGTGGTAGCTCAGGTAGATGTAAATGATCCCATGGGATGTATCAAAAAGAGCAGGGGGTTCTTTATTACAGCCTTGTGGGGGCAGTATAGCTAACCTAGTTATGGCATATTGGGAAACTGAGTATGTTTTCAGTGGTAATAGGTTCTTAGTTTATTACACCAGATTTATGGATGACATTTTCATCCTGTTTAAGGGTAATGAGAATGAGAGTAAGTCAGTTATTGACTACTTTAACAACACCACTGAGTTCCTGCAGTTTACATCTATATTTAATAGTGACTCTATAGCTTACTTGGATATCTGTCTAAGTAAAGATTATAATATACATGCATTTACAGCTAGTATATACAGGAAAACAACATACTCTAACACCTTTCTTCATTACACCAGCTGTCATCCCTTTCACCAGAAAAAATCTGTAGTTAAGGGACAGCTGGTGAGAGCTTCTAGGATGGTTAGCCTGGATGAAGACCTTCTTACTGAATGTAGTGCAATCAAGAATATGTTCCTCCATAGAGGGTATCCTGAATCATTGCTTGATTCACTAGTTCAAGAGGTTACAGATAAAAGACACAATAGAGTATATACCCCACTCTTGCGTGACAACTCTACAGTACCTATCTTAGAGTTAGGTACAGACCCGGAGGCGAATAGCTCTGGTGATGTTAATATAAATAAGAATGTGTTTGTGAACATCGGACAGTCTGAGAAAAACTCACCTGTAAATTTTATAACTACTTTTAGTACATATAGTTTACAATGTATATCTATCTTAAAGAAAAACTGGGATCTCTTTAAATTATATCCTGAGATTCACAAGAAGGTAGGTAAAGGGCCAAGAGTGATTTATAGGAAAGGGAAGAACCTCGAAGCCTTATTGGAAATGCATGATGTGGTTGTAGCGAAGCACTCGGGTATGCACAAATGTCAGAATTGCAATTATTGTAGATTTGTGGTTGAAACCAATACATTTCAAGTAAATGGAACCACTTATAAACTGAAGAGTAAGTTTGATTGCAATTCAACATTTGTAACATACCTGACTAGATGTACATCCCATCCAGCTTTCTATGTAGGTAAAACTGAGAGAAGGCTGAGGGACAGGATGTACGAACACCTTTATGCTATTAAAAAGGGCAAACTTGAAAATGCCCTTGCTAGACACATAGAGTGTTACTTGGACCATAACTTTAAGTTTATGGTCATAGATCAAGTTAAAGTTGACCCAAGGGGAGGCCCAAGAAACCTCAAACTTGATGAACTTGAGTTAAAATGGCAAGTGAGATTAAATGCTTATAGTCATCCTGGACTAAATGATTCCTGCTGTATTAGTAGTGTGTTGAAATTGAATAGCCTGAAGAGGTGAGAGGATGGCTTAATGGTTAAGGTGTTTACCTTACAAAGACAAGAACCTATGAACCTAAAAAGACTGTATATTATACAACTAATTTACATATACTTAATGTATGTATATATATATATATATATATATATATATATATATATATATATGTAACTTAGTTTGTTGTTAGTTGTTTGGTTTAATATAAATTTGAAATAACATGAATTTTGGTAAGAGTTTTTTAAAATTGGTTTATAATGTTTTCTATTAGTGTTATTTTAATGGATGAGTAAACAGCACCTATTAGAACTGGACTTTATAGGTTTGCTGTAAAAAAATTCTTAAAAAATCTTTTTATAATTGTTTTATTTCTTAGATGTATTTTTAAGGGCTGTCTCTTTAAATGTAGTTGTGTCAATTAATTAATTAATTTGACTGTGTTATATACACTGGGTTGCTGGTTATTAAATGTATTCTGATGAAGTCAGCTTTGTAAAGCTGACGAAAAGCGCTTCAATAAACGTCTGCTACATACTGCTGCCTTACTACCGTTTTTTGTTTTTAATTTGTTTCATTTGTTTGGTACAATCTTTCTTAAAATCATCAATTTTATTGCTCAATCTGTGCACTTTTAATGATAATTCTTGAATATGAGACAAAAGTGACTGAAGCTCTTTCTTACATGAAGAATCCTGAAGTGCTGCTTTAGCGTAGCTCATGTTGCTGCCCGATACAGTGAAAGAAATTACTTTTACACAGTTTTTGACAGGAAAGCTATTAGATTTACATTTTTTTCTTGAAATAATCCTTTATAATACCAAGGGCTATCAAAATTCACTAATTTGAACTGTTTAGGATTATTCAAACAAAGAAATTCCTGTCAGAAATATATATTTTGTAGCAGAGCAGTGAAGACATGCTGCTATCCTTGTATCCTGCTGGCCATGCCCCACTTTTATTTGAAATCTTGCTATGTAACTGCCATCTTTTATAATATCGCTGTACAGCTGCTCTGAAGTCTCTCCTTTTTCTTGTTAAAGGACCACTATGATTGGTAACTACAAGAAAAAGATGTAGTTTTATATTACTTTTATGTTCAAATGGCACTATATGTAGTCATTATTCTTGTAATTTGTTGTATTCCAAAACTGTATGATGGGGTAATCACACCAATATGATGTAATTGTGCTGTCCTTCCCACGGTTCAGTCTGTGTTCTCAGAAGTTGTCAGTTTTCCCTCATATCTTTCCATAAAATCAGTAGTCATAATTATTGCTTACTTTCAGAATATCTAGGCAGACTGTCAGTGACTTTTTTTCAATACCTCTTTGTATATATGAAATATACATAAATGAACCATTTTTTCTTTAGCTACTATACAGCATTTAAATCAGATGTTTTTTTATAAAGCTAATCATTTAGCATGAGGGACTCTTCTTTATTCATTTCTTCTTTCAGCTGGTGGTATCACGTTCTTAACATTCCAGTCTCTGCTACTGACTGAGTTGTGATTGAGATTACACAGTAACAGAGCTGTGACTCCCCAAAGATTCAATAAATAATGGTCTCAGTTAGAGAGAAAGAAAACAACAGTAAATGATGCCACACTGTAAAAAAAAGATGTGCATCTTAAGAGACAGATTTATGTCATAAGTAGGCAGGAATGAAGGAAGACCTATCAATATCTTGCTATGGGGACTTTTCCTGGGCAAGTTTTAAAATGTGATGCCTAGTATGATAGAAACAAAGAGGCACATTTCTAAAGAAAGTACAGTGAGAATTCATGCATACCCAACACATCATGTGCTGAGGATGCTGAACAGCAAAAGAAGGGGTCAATATTAGAAGCACGAAAATGCTTCTGAGCGAATACGGAAACAGCAACACATATTCATCGAATCTCATTTAAGCGATGTCATAGGGCAAGGAGATAGTTGGCCAACTTCACAGAGTTGCCCTTTCCTTCCCTATAGTGTGATCTTGGAGTTGGTATATTTAGTTAGGGGGTGGGGGGGCAGAGCCCCCTTCATTGGGGTGGTGTAATGGGAAAAGCCCCCCCCCCACCTGTTTATGGTGTTAAATTATTATTTTTTTTTAGCAAACAGCTGCTTAAGTTTTTTCCCTAGGGAAAAATTTGCTTATGTGGCTGTTCGCTATTTTTAGGTTATGTGCATTACATGTCGACTTTTATATAATCGCACATATGCACTTTCGGTCTTATAATATAGACGCCAAAAGAAGACCACACCATATGAGAAAAAACAAAGTCATGCTTTATTTATATATAGTATGATAAGGATCATTTTGTATCTGTAAGGAGGAAGACACACTGTGGAAGGAGGAGGTATTGTATTTGGATTGTAACTGCCATTTAAAAAGTAGGCCTCTATTGTAGGCAAGACCACTGCTGTTTGAGATGTTATTAACTGAGAAGCTAGAACAGATGTTGCTTTTTATAAAGCAAATTATGACACATGCAGTAATGGTCCACAGAAAAGTGACAAAGAGCTATATTTACAGTATTTAACTTCTGTTTTTTTAATGTTTTCATTCATTCTCCAATTACCTGCCTAAGGTAATCCAAAATTGTTGGGCAGCCTAAATAAAAGGATTTCAATAAACATGTGTTCTGCACTCAGTAATGGTGAGTTAGAATGTATCAATATCTTTAGCAGTAATATTATAAAGGTGACTTCAAATCTGTCAGTAGAGCTGGTGTACTGTTTAGGTATGCCATCCTTTGCTGCCTGCTCTACCTTAGTAATATAACCCTAACACTGCCTCAGACCATAACGTGCATCTTACATAAAAAAAGCCCTTTCCATAACATTACCACTTTACAAGACACCTCAGACACCCCCCACACTAAATATATTCCCTTAACTAATTATTACCCTAATCTTAAAACATTCACACTCTCACACACCTAAATCTATCCTCTTATCCAACATTTACGCTAACACTAAAATACACACTCACACATAAACTCCAAGCCTGCAACTTTGTGGGCCAAAATAGTGCTCACACAAACAGTACTTTGCTTGAAATATACAACAGTTCACTTTATAGCTTCATATTTTCAACTTTGAAAAATACAGTTGCCTCATTTTAGTGCTGTCCAGCAAAAGTAGTGACATGCCATATAGTAATGAATCTTCATCATCATTGGCTCCCTTTTTTCCCATTTTCTACATTGGGTCAAGGTGTCACATCATGTCACCATCTTTCTTGATTCAATGCTACTCTCCTACCTTTTTTGACAGTCATGGCTGACTGACACAGGTCTTCTCTCACACAGTCAAGCCATGTTTTTGTTGGACACCCTCATTTCCTCTTGCCTTCGTCCACTTTATCGAAAATCTTCTTCACCACATTGTCCTCTGCTTTCCTGTACTTGTGTCTGAACCACCATAATCTGTTCTCTTTGACCTTCTATTCAATTGGAGCTACATGAGGTTCTGCTCTGATATTCTTATATCTTTATCTGGCCCCCAGGTTACATCCTACCACCCATCTCAGGCACTTCATCTCCATCGCTTACTCTGCCTTCACTGCCCAGGTTTCTGTACCATACAGTAGTACTGGGCACACTACTGTTTTATACACTTTACTTTTCAGCTTCTTTGGCATTCTTCTGTCATTAATTATCCCTGATACACTGCGAAGTTTGCTGCAGCCTCTCTGATTCTAGCTTTGACTTCCTCATTCAGACTTCTCTTTTCCTCAACCAGTCCTCCCAGATACTTGAAGCTGTTAATCTGTTCCACTATTTTTCTTGTATCTTAATTCTCAGCTTCTTCTGAGTTTGCTATTTGCTGCCATTACAGCTGTTTTATCTGTACTCAGTTTCATCCCATGTATCTTCAGTTTTGCATGGTGTTTCTTTTTCATTTGCTGAAATTCTTGTTCAGTGTCTGTAATGCCACATCATCTAATACAGCAACTTTGTTGATCTGTTCCTTTCAACCTGTTTGCTAATACAGTCCATTACCAGTATGAAAAGCAGTGGGCATACAGCTCAACCCCGACATATGCCCACACCTATTCCTACTGGGAACCTCTCTGTAAGTCCAAACACTGTTTGTACTTGTGTCATTGGGTCCTTGTACATAGCCTGCACTGATACTGCCAATGTTTCTGGGGCTTTGGCAGTACTTCTTCTACCTGCCTTTGATGTACTGTAGACTGGTGATCAGGATGTTCTTAGCATCCTTTATTATGGGTGTCCATTGACTAACTTCTTTATATTTGTCTTTGCAATCTAATATAGTTTCTTTGTGCCATTCACTAAGTCACTTTCCAGAAGCTAATAAAATGCCTCTATTGCCTTGTTCTTTCCTATTGCAACTGCTCTCTTAGCCTGTTTGCTAGCCAACCAGTATTCCTTCTTAGACTGCTCCTTTTTTTCTATATCCCACTTTTCCTGTGCTCCTTCTTTCTTTTGATGTCTTCCTGGACATTTGCAGTCCAACATCAGGTTTTCAATGTGCTTGTGCCAAGGGAAGCAGAAATGTACCAAATGATATCTAAGTTACATAAAAAAAAAAAAAAAAAAAAAGTAAATTCAGCAAAACATTGTTAAACATAAAGCTGTTTGGTTTATATCAACTACCTTATCAGTATTTCCTGCTTAGTACCAAAGCTATACAACCTGGGTAAAAATATCTCAAAAACAAACTAGGAAAACAAAAACCGGAGTAGTCCTTGCAGTGAGTTGAAGCAATTTATTATTAAGCGCTTTTCGTTTGCAGGATCTGCAAACGTCTTCAGATAAAAAAGCAAATATGAAGAAACATAAATTCACAAGTTTTAAACACAATCACATGATTATAATACCCAATCAACGCACTTCTAGTATAACCTAGGGACACAAATTAAAGGTATATTAGCCTACTAACTCCACATTTACTAAAGCTATATTCATTCACTCTAGTCATTTAAATGGACATTATGATATATACCCATTTAGTTTTAAAGCAAAGCAAATTATCTTGTATGTAATAAGTGTGAATGTTTTGTGTTATTTTGGCTGAAGCCATCTCCCATCAAACTTACACCTTTTATATCTTTGTTGTAATCCACTGAGCACTTGTACCACTCCTACCCCCTTTCCTGATAGCAAGAATAATTAAGCATATGTTTACCTATCATATTTATTTTTACTTAATATAATTATAACAAGATTTTGCAATAATGATATCATCCATCTGCATTTATGGGCGGGCCAAAATTCTCTCATTTTTTGACTTAATTCTGCCTGACTAGCCCTGAGTGGAAAGCCATTTGGGAAGTGTTACTGTGGGAAAGCACAATGATACCTGTGCCATTTTAACTTTAGACTATCTTTCAAAAAATCTCTACCTGTCAGTTTAAGAAACACAGATCTTTCTACACCTATACAGAGGTGTGTGTCCAACCTTCAGGTCCCTAGCTGACTGAAAAAAAAAAAACAGATGCTACTCATTATTTGGTAAGAAGGAACTGGAGTATTTTAAATATGAAACTGAACCCCATACCAAGTTTTTAAACAACAGTGACCCAATTATTTATCATCCTTGTAAACCATCAAACTTATTTGCATTTAATTGTATATAGTGAGTGTTGGCTGGCATATTTTGTAGGAATGATTCTCTCAAAACTACTAAGAGTAGGCAAAGGAAAACAACACTTGTGTTGGAAAAAGCACCTATAAAAACTAAACAGGACTTGATAAGTAACTAAGCCCAAGTAGTGCACCAACTTACTTTAGCAAAGAATATTACACTGTTGTGAACAAAACTGCATTCCTGGACATAGATCTGCTTTGGGACTTCTACACTGACACCTCAACCTCATTTAAAAATGGAAGACCTGGGTTGATGACAATAACAGAGCTATGTGTATTTAATTATTTATTTGCTGTTTTGTAACCAATGCAGGAAACTGACTAAAGAAGACTGATTTCAGCCACAACAGAAGAAATAGCAAATAGTTAAACAATATCAAATATCAGCAAACAATTTTCAAATGTACATAGTTTCAAACAGATATATACAATAAAGCCACAGAACATATTTAACAGTAATGTAAAGTTAAATGCACTGACAAATTAAAAGAAAAAAACGTAAAAGAAACAATAGCAGTAAATAGTTGGCAGTTTTGAGATTTAGAGTTTAATAATATTAATAATACTTGACTCTCTGGTCTTCTGATGAAGTACAGTGTGAGCGATGATCATTAAAAAATTATTATTTTTTAATTTAATAAAGTGTTGCCACTCATCTAATGTTACAACTTGATTATAACTCTCTCCCTTGAATTTGCTTTTTAGAGTTGCACTCTGATAATGACAGATGCCTGACATTCAAAATCAAAACTGTATTTTTTTTTAAAGAATTCATATCGACAAGCATGAGCTCTCCTTGTGCTGATGGTAAGGCATGAGATAGATCAAGGCAGACATTTTGTGCTCCAGACATAAACTAAAAATACTAACTTTATGAGCCAAATTAATTTTGCCTTTTTCAGTGGGGGCTTGTTTCCACAATTTCAATAAAATTCACTACCCGATGAGTATTGTTTATTTTGCTGATTATTCAGATAAGCATAATTTTCATATTTCTACAATATCTCAAAAACAAATTTCCAGAAAAAATTGCTTGCAATTATGTGAAAGCTCAAATCCATCTGAACAAAGCCATTAGTCATACTATATGTCTAACTTCTATAGTTTCCAATATATTGAAAGCTGTTTGTGAAAATTTCAAGACAAATATAAGTCTTGAAGATTTAACAATATAATACTGATGGAAGGACATGAATATATTGACAATTGTTTTAAAGAAGAGGCCTTGGTGAATAGTATTCTTTTTAACCACATTTGCAGCTTAGAAGTAATTTAAATTTGTTATAAAACTTGAGTTTACAGAAAAGAGTCAGGAATCTAAGTATGTAGGTTGCTAGGGATATAACCTTCTACATCTTTTGAGTTTGAATAAAATAAATATGGCAGTATGTAACTGCTCTTAGCACAAGAAAATGAATAACTTATAACCCACCCACACATAACCTCTAGAAACTTCCTAACATATCAACTCCTAATAAACATCGATAATATGGGTCTATATTAATTCACCGAAATACATATTTGTCAAATACATATTCAACAAAGGCTAATCAGTAAAAATTAATTACAAATAAGCACAGAGTTTTTCCTAGGGTTAGGAACCAGTCACCCTCTAGCACTCTAGAACATACACTGCACTAAATCAAACCCACCCAAATGGGGGGCTTTGCCTCCCACCCCCCCAATGTGGTTGACTGTAACCCCCACCTCCCCTAACTATATATACCAACTCCGAGATCACACTACAGTGGGGAAAAAGGCAAAGTTGTGGTGATGGTCTACTGGTTCTTTTCCCTGGGAAAAAATTTGTGCTTCACTGTAATGAATTTTGCTGTTTAGCCATCGATGAATATGTATTTGATGAATAAGTGTTTTGCTGAAATAATATAGACCCCCCATAATATATAGGGACAAAATTGGTTTGGGTTGCACAGCTAGGAGTATAAAGGCCCTGGTGGACCTTAGCCTAGTATACACCTATGAACAAATAAACTCATCTAGCTACATGCAGAGCAATATCAAGAGCCATTAGTAAGATACTAGATAGGTACACTTTTTCTGGTCCTTGATCTCCCATGATCCCACTTTGGCACCTAATGTACTGGCCACTTCTGCCTTTATAGCCTTCCACAGTATTCATTCAACAACCACAGGAGAATCAGGGTGGTAGAACTGGGCAATGTCACACTGCTGAAAGTAGATTTTTACGTGCTGGGTTTACCTTCCAGGGCTCCTCAGGGCATTCAATCAAATCAACTATACAGCAGGTTTTACAGCAAGATGGAGACCTTACTTCCATAATGCCCTTCCTGACAAAAGTCACAGACCTTGAGAAAGCTAGTTACTTTCCCTCAAGTCTCCAGTCTCCAATGGCGTGTTCTCCTGAAGTAGCTGCCTTAGAGCCTAGCCCTACATCTATTCCCCCAGGGGAAAGCAAACACTCTCATTCCTCATCCCCCCCTGGCCAGATCTCTGGTGTCAGTTGCACAATTCAGACAGGGGTAACCTTGTGTCAGCTGGCTAGTACTTAGATGCATTTAGTGAGGAAGGGGCGTAAATGAGATATTTAAATACTGATCATAACACAGAAATGTATAGCAAGTAGATAAGACAAAAGTATGTTTGTAAACAGGAGAAACAGTAGGTTACCTGAAGGAATTGCGGGAACGGTTTGGGTGGGGGGTGATTAATGCTCATGGCACATTGTGCAATTTGTGCATAAGGTGTCCTTGGTCAGCAGGTAAATTGAGTTGGTAGGGTTGCTGAAGAGAATAATTGGAAATATTTATATATTCAGTTTCCTCATATTGTATAATACCTGGCATAGATTTTCAATGCAGATTTTAAAGAAGGATAGACATTCTTCTGATATGTGGGAACATGATCGCTATTCTATATGGGTGGGTTGTGAAGTAAAAAAAAAACAGTAGCTTTTTTTTTTCTTTTTAGCTGTGGGTGCTAGGAACAAACATTTTGGCATATACTTCAGTAATGCAGATCACATCCAGAAATATACCAGTTAACCAGCTTAGATGGTGTGGGGCATTTTCTTTTCACAGAGAACTTGGTTATGCTGTATGAATTTGGGAGATAAAAGACAGAGAAGTTGAAACCAGTTAAGTAAAAGCACTTCTATAAAGATGCATGTAGTGCCATTGAGGCATGTCATTGCTGAAAATGCACCATTTAACAGTAGACTGCAAGTAGTAGTTGTGGCTGTTGTTGTAGTGCAGCTGTGGAGTTAGTCACTATAAGTAAAACTGATGCGGGGACTAAAGCCCCTAATGGTAGGTGCAGGCCTTCAAAAAGCAAAATTGTGAGGTGTATGTTATTAATTGGATCTATTTTAGTGTTTGTGTGGCTTGTCCCCTGCAAAAAAAGATTTTTGTGTGTATTTCAGAGGTTTTTCAAATCAATATTTTGGTATTTGATTTTCAGTAAATGGTGATTCAAAAAATAGTAATTTTATTGGACATAGGTAAACCATTGATGCCATATGCCACAGTACTATTCTGTAGCCTTTAAAGGCTGAGTTGGAGCACTGCAGCAATGACGACAGATGGTTTGGTCTTTTCTGAGTTAGTATGAATATACTTTTTGTTTGCTAATTGATGCTAACTGAGGTATGGCTTTGGTTGTCTGTATGGTCTGTACTCTGGAAGCTTATATTTAGGATCACCCACATTAAGCTGTATTGGGGTCTGTGCTTTGTATATGATTTTGAGGAATAAAAACTTGTATTAACTGCATCTGAGATTCTGAATGGTTCTGTTGAGCTCAGCTGCTTCAGAAACTATGCTTCATAAGTCTTTGGTCACTTTGCAAGTTGATGAGGATAGCTGCAGTTTGTTGGCATAACAGAGTTAGACCAATTACACTTTTGCTGTCTACAGTAACATAAGAGAATAAATTTCAAGTCTGCTAATACTGAACACTTGCTTACTGGGAAGGTGTGCTCATCCAAGGATTTTTTTTCAGCCACAACCTAGGCCAAAAGGCAGTATAATTATTGCAATCACATTAGACATAATTTTCAATGTACACAAAAACAATTTCTAGTATTTACAGAATGGGGGATACATTTTAAATGGCAACGAATATAAGCAAACTATTTCAGAAAACTCAAAATATACATTTATAGCGTAGAAAGAAATGGTAAATAAATATGGAGATATATTTCAGAATAATAAAGAATAAGACTGAACACAGAAAAATAAGTATGAAGGATCAAAATAAGAAAATTAAGATAATTATAAAAGTTAAATTAATATTACAAGTGCTAGGAAACATTGATTGAAGCAGCACTGTGACTCGTGATAAGATTTCTCATAGGCCGGGACTCGCAGTTCAGTTCAGACATCTGACTCAGTGTTTGTCCAGAGTTTGCATATTCTGCCTGTGTCTCTGTGGGTTTTCTCAGGGTATTCTTGTTTCTTCCTATCTTTAAAAACATGCTTAATAATTGGCTATACAAAGCTACTCATTCATTCATACATATTTATTAATTGCTTTTGTTTACAGGGAAAGTCAGACTGAGCCCAATTCCCATTTTCAGCAGAGTCCCAAGGAGAAACTCTCTAACACAAGGAACAAACACATCATAAATTATAAAATCATATTAAAGCATGAGTAGAAAAATATGATTATAAAAATGACTTTTGACAAAACTCTTAATTTACAGCAAGAATTATCTACATTATATTCTATATAATCTATAAACTCAAAAAGTATGGGATCATGAAACAGTCAGAAGCAGAACAAACAGCCAAATGGCTAACATCAAATTACATAATAATGTAACAATGAGCAACAGAAAGAAAAAGACATGAAATATGAAAAAAGGAAACAAATCTAGATGGAAGAGAAGAGATGAGAAACTAACGTGGCATAGAGCAGAGGCAAAGCCAAAAATTGTACAGTTCGTACTTAATTGTTTTCTAAAAGACTTTAGGGAGAGTGATATCTGCTTTATAGTTCGTGAGACAGAGTTCTAAGCTTTGGGTGTGTGATAAAAATATAAGGAGTATCCACAGTTATTTCTTCTGAATATGAATAATAAGAGCTTATTAGAGGAGTGAAGAGACTTGGGAGGACTGTATGGCTGTATAAGATTTGCAAGAGATGGATACTTGCTTAGTCTGCCTTTGAGATTGTAGATGAGAAGAAGTTTGGAGCAAGTTAGACAATAGGGTAGATCTAACCACTGTAGTTCTTGGAGAGCTGTAAAGTAATGTGATCTATGGGGCAGGTTTCCAGCATATTTGGCCATCTTGTAAAATTGCTTAAGCTTGTTTAGGTGAGTTGTTTGAGTACAGGTGTTGAGTAAAGAAGAGGTGGAAGAAGGAGGGTAATGGTAACATGTTTTCTAGTATTGTCAGACATATATGATTTAGCCCTATAGAAAAAGCTTATTTTTGTTGTGTTACTTTTGTATCCTAAACATTGTATGTAGAAGTCCAGTTTCAGTTTTTCACCCACGTAGATTCCTGGAAATGTATTATGTGAGATGAGCTCAATTTTGGTATTGTTGGAGGAGATTATTGTGAAGGAAAGAGTCTGTATTGTTGGTTATTTGGGAGAGAAGATAATGCATTTGGATTTCTTGGGGTTTAGAAACAGCTGTGTGTTTGTTAACCAAGTTTCTACTGCAGTGAAGGATTCTTGGGTAAGTTTTATAACTTGACAACATTTTTGGCTAAGCAGATAAGGATAGAATCATCAGATTATCATACCCAAGAGGCACTTTTACATGCTGTACAGAAGTCATTGATGAAAATGTTGAACATGATAGGTCCTAGGATGGGCCCTTGAGGGATACCAACTGAAAATGGGATAACGGAGGAGAGTTCATTAACCCATTTAATTGCTTGGGATCTGTTTGAGAGATAACTACGGAACCAGGACAGTGATGCTGTGTTGAGTCCTATAGCAGAGACTTGCATCTTGTAGTGAATCTTGTCCTTGTTGTCAGTGTCAGGACTGAAAGGGTCTACTGACTATTCCATTTACCTTGCTAACAAATGATAAATAAAAATAAAAGGAAATAGGAGCAACATTAGGAAAATAAAAATGATTAAAGATTTACTGAGTACATATAACTGATTTAATCGATGGGTTTAAGCAAGTAATGCAAGTAACCAATGCAACTATGGATAACGGCCTTTAATTAGCCAGAATTCCTAAAACAGGAATTTATGCTAGACTCCTTTAAATATGTTACTAACCTGTTCCTAAAACTAAAATAGTTTGTTTCATTTCTGATGTCCATAAGTGAGTTGCTCCAATTTGGTGGAGAATTGTTCTAAAGCTCTTTTCTCATACTGCTAATATAAACGTAGGACTATGCAATGTCAGAGATTCTTCTACATTTCTTCTGAGATTATAAGATGAGTCACTTATGTTTAGCTTATACTTCAGAGGTGACAGTTACCTCTTTGCAGTGGATCAATGTACAATGTTGATAAAAGAAGACTTGCATGAGACTTTTTGCAAAGTTATGTAGTGATCATTGCCTGTACATCTAGAGTAGCCATACCTCTCAGCTGTCCAGATTTTTGGCTCATATTTTTGGCATTTTCCTCATAAAATTTGTGGTTTTTCTGTCAAATCACATGATTGAAGTCACTAAATAATGACAGACATTTGAGTTTCAAGCTCTACATCCTTCAGAAAATATATGTTAATTCAAAACCTGTTAATCTAGCAACTTTCAAAGCTTGCAGGATCAATATTTAAAATCTGTACCTATTTTTGGACCTTTATCCATCCATTGTTTTGATCTCTGTCCAGATATCTTAAATTAAAAAGTTGAGAGGTATGAGAGTAGCTAATCTGCATATTTCATTAATTGAAATCTGTAGAAGCTATGTGTTTTGAATAGAAAGAAAGTTGTAATTGAAAGAGAGTGTTCTAGCTTGGGTATTAAAATATTTCATTTTAGAGATATTCTAGAATCTGAAATTAAATGATTGCTTATTAAACAGCATTCCTTGCACTTACCAAATACCTTATCAACAATACATCCTACTTGTTATTTAAATAAAATGGTTGAATCAAATAAACGTTATATTTGTACATATGAAGTTTCTCTAACTGAGTACCTAGACTGTCAATGATTTTAATAGAATCAGAAAGATTTAATATTTCATTAGTTCTTTATTTTCAAATATAATTGTTATTGCATTTTTCTCTTTTTTTAATACACAAAAAATGTTTCATTAGTTCCAAAAAGCACATAAACAGTTTTCTTATTATTTATTAAAAGTTTATTTCCATCATATTCATTTAAATAGAGTGTTAACATCTACTTGTAGCTGGCTATCTAAAGAAAGAGGGGATGGACCAGACCAAAGAATAAGAATATCATTTGTATGTAAAGTGATCAAAAAATCAAAGTAGAGTAAAATAATTTATCAAGATAGAAAAACGCAGGTCCCTAAACCAGTCCTTGAAGAATACCCATTGTAAGAGTTTGCAACATAGACAGCTGATTGCCTAACTGACAATTAAATATTCAGTTATAAAGATACTTAGTTATCCATTTGATTGCATTGTCCCCAAAACTAATCAATCAACCATCTAAAGAGGGTTACTGAGGTCCAGGGATATTCCTCTTGCTATCTCATTTTTTTTTTTCTGGTGGAAGAGTAAATTATATTGTGCTAGTAGTGTAGTTAGGGTAGTGCACCCTCCTCTAAAAACATGTTGGGAATCAGAAAATAAACCATAGTTATTGTTGTGTTCTGTTATCTGAAAATAGATACATTTCTCAAAAATCTTAGCTGTTTTAGTTAAAAGTCATAACTTAATGATAGATTACTAGTCCTTGAAGGACAGAGGGTGCAGAAAATTTTAGAAGAGATATAACAGTAAAGTTTTTTTTAAAGAATTTGTGACATCTTATTACATTGCTATTAAAGTCTGAGGCTATTGAACATCAGCAGTAAAATAATTTTAACTAATACAAGAGAATGAGTGACCTCAGAAATAATATTTTAGAGTTGTTGGGAGTAAGTATGTGTTGGGGAGGGGCTTTCCTCCTGTAAAATGTTATTTTTTTCTTAATTTTAGTGGCTATTGGTGTTATTTTTGTCATGTGAGAGATTGTAATGATTTTTGCATTTAATATACTGACATAAACTCAAATGCCAGTTTATGAGTTGCATCATTTCAATTGTCTAGGACTTGATCAGCATTTATAACTTTCTGAAATGGTAATAATTGGCTACTGCCAGAATTCTTAGATCTGGTTTTATACATTAAAATCAGTTGCATTTGTTGGCTTATTTAGGAAATGGTAAAACGATGACTGCTTTACAATTTCTATGAATAAATACATACATTAGAAGTATCTTTCTGGTTTGTGACTACTTCTGGAATTACTCAGGGCTCTAGCATCCCAAAGAAGAGGAGGAAATAGGTGGAGTTGAACAAGAATGACAGCACCTAAAAACAGCATGTGTTAGGACTACAGAAAAGATATGTGACTGAGCCAGGTATGGACATAAGGTACGTAAGGAAAGCTGGTGGTGGAATGCAGAAATCCAGTAAGTCATCAAAAGAAAGAAGGAGTGCAGGAAGAAGTGGGAGATAGAAAATACTGATTAGACTAGCAAGCACTACTGGTTGGCTAATAAAGAAGCTAAGAAAGAAGTTGAAATAGCAAAGAATAGGGTATTGGAGGCACTCTACCAACTTCTGGAAAGTGACTCAGTAAGTGGCACAAAGAAACTATATCAGGTTACAAGGCAAAGATGGAAAGATAGAGAAAATAGTCAGACACCCTTCATAAGGGATACTAGCAACAACCTGCTTACCAGTCCACAGGACATCAAAGGCAGATGGAAGGAGTATTTCCAGCAGCTTCTGAATGAAGAAAACCCCACAGAAGCTGTACTGCAACAGAAACAGCCTACGATGAGAGAAGAAGAGGAGCCCACCTTAGAAGTAAGAACAGCACTAAGGAAAATGAATTCAGGGAAAGCAGCAGGGTCAGATGAGGTCGCAGCAGATATGATAAGGATGCTGGGTGAGATGGGGGAGAAATGTCTCCTGAGGGAACTAATAGCAGTGTGGAGAGAAAGGCGTATCCCAGATGACTGGAGATTATGCATACTTGTGCCAGTGTACAAGAACAAAGGGGACATCCACAACTGTGGGCAGAAGAGAAGCATCAAACTCCTATCATATTGCATGAAAGTTCTGCAGAGGGTGAGTGATAAATGAATACACAGAGTAGTAGAATGTAAGATGAGAGATGAGCAGTTCAGATTCAGATCAGGATGCAGCACAATTGACTCGATGTTTGCAGTGAGACAGATACTTGAGAAGAAGCTAGAGATGAGGAAAGAGTCCAACTGGGCATTCCTTGACTTGGTGAAAGCATATGACAAGGTCCCAAGAAAGCTGATATGGGCACTACTGCAGTGGTTTGAAATCCTAGAAACATTGGTAGAATTAGTGCAGGCTATGTACAAGGACCCAATGACTCAAGTATGAACAGTGTTTGGCCTCACAGAGGTGTTCCCAGTGGGAGTGGGTGTACACCAGGGTTCAGCTCTGAGCCCACTGCTGTTCATACTGGTGATGGACAACATTAGCAAACAGGTCAGAGGGGGCAGATCACCAAAGCTGCTGTATACAGATGATGTGGCATTACAGGAGACTCTGAGCTAGCAAAGGCTAAGAGAATGGAATGCAAAACTGAAGGCACATGGGATGAAACTAAACACAGATAAGACTGTGGTAATAGCAGCAAATTGGGGAAATCAGAAGAAGCTGAGAAAAGAGATAGAAGGGAAGATAGTGGAACAGGTAAACAGCTTCAAGTATCTGGTGGGGGTGGTTGAGGAGAAGGGAAGTCTGAATGAAGAGGTCAAAGCTAGAATCAGAGGGGTTGCAGCCAACTGGCATAGAGTGTCAGGTGTGGTTGACAGAAAAATGCCAAAGAAGCTGAAAAGAAAGGTGTACAAGACAGTGGTGCGACCAGTACTACTATATGGTACAGAAGCCTGGCCAGTAAAGGCAGAACAGTTGAAGAAGCTAGAGGTGATGGAAATGAAGTGCCTGAGAAGGGTGGTACCCTGCGGTTTACCTTTAAAATGTCACAACACACTTGTGCGACTATTTACTTACCCGACTTGAAATGTCAAAAACAGGAACATTGAATGCTCAAAAGTGTGAACATGCTCCACGAAGAAAGTTGACACTCAGCAAATGTCGACTTTGAGCGAAATGACCTGCACTTGCGTACTTCTCCTTCAAATGTTTTGCAGGGGGCAAGCCTCTCCTGCGCCCCCACACCCCCTGCTTATTATATATGCAAACTCCAAGATCACACTACAGTGAGGGAAAGGATACATTTCCTGATCTCCACTACAGTGCGATCTCCACTCAAAATGCCAAATTCACAACAGCGAACGCACACTAGCATTCACTGTTGTGAATTTGGCATTTTTTTTTTACTCATACACATCTTTGAAAAATACCTTTGCATATATGATTATTGCCCAGTGCAGCCATGACATTTTAAAGGTACACCATAGGATTCACACTGTGGGACAGACAAAGAAATGAGGACATAAGAGCAGAAAGATCAAAGAGAACAGATTACAGTGGTTTGGATACATGAAGATTTGGGACAGACAGGAAGAAGGTAAGAGGAAACGAGGACATCCAGCAAAGAGGTGGATAGATTGTGTAAAAGAAGATCTGCGAGAGTCACCCATCAGTGTTGAAAAAGGCAGGAATGTGGCACTGAATCGAGAGTTGGTGACAGTTAGCATGATACCCCGACCCCATGTAGAAAAAATGAGAAAAAGGGGGCTGATGATGATGACTACTGCCTCCCACAGAGTCCGGAACTGAGCTCCATTTTTTTTTACATTAAAAATGATCTAGCTCTTTATTTATTTATTTATTTATTTCCAGTTTGATAACCGGGGAAGTCCACTGGGCCCGAAAGCCCGTTTTCAGTGGAGGCCCGGGGAGAAAAGCTCCATAATAAAACATTACACACAAAAACACAGCAGAACAGATCTAAACTAATACACACAAAAACACACTCTGTTCTAATAGCATAATACTTTAACAATTTCCAAACAAGAATGAGGTGCATTGGGCACTATACATAAGAAAAAGATATATTAGTGCAACTGTGAATGTTAGTAAAGTAGGAAATGAAAGGAAATTATAGATAGAGTTTAAATGCAAGAGCAGGGATGCAAGGGAGAAACGAATAAGAAGCAAAGAAATTAAAGGAGAGGTATCAGAAGAGGATAGAAATAGAACAGATAACTAATGTTCAAATTGTGGTTGAGTCCAGGAGACCACCTTGAGAAAAAAGTCAAAAGATTTAAGGAGAGAGTAAGCATAGCACTTGAAGGAAAATAAATAGTTTATTCAGGGAGGAAGGAGGAGATAATGAAAAAGAGAGGGGAGCTAGGGAGAGAGTCAGAAGAAGCGGAACCAGGGGGGTGGGATGGAACTAGGAAAAATTGAGATCTAGGTAGGAAGTATACAATTACATTTCCAATTTTGGAAAAGGTGAGAATGAAGAAGAGATTTAAAGTGTTCATAGTTTGTAGTGGCTCTTAGAAGGGAAGGAAGTGAGTTCCATTTTTTTTCTGTAGTATAGGAAAGTAGGAGTTGGCCACGGCGTCGTTTGGGTTTGTAAACTGAAATAAGATTTTGGTGGCTAGATCTTAGGGGCCTTGGAGGATTGTATATGGTGAAGGTATTAGATAATGCTGGGCAAGCAGTGGGTTTAAAGATTAGTTTGTGTGCAGTAGTAAGTTGGAGGAAATTGAGTTGATTAGCAGTTCAAGCCATTGAAGACTACGGAGGCAGATGCAGTGGTGTGTAGAATGAGTGGAGTTAGTAGCGAATTTGGCAATTTTGTAGTAGCAACTTTCAAGTTTTGTGGAGATAGAAGTGGAGAGATTGGATAGAAGAGGAGCACCATACAGTAGAGAAGGGAGAAGGAAGGTAGTGGCGAGAGTTTGTCTTGAAGATGGAGTAAGAAAATTTGCATTTCTATAAAGCATACCGAGCTTCTGATGAGTTTTCTTTATGTTTAGTTGAATATGATTATTAAATTTCAAGTGTTATTAGCTTATTTCTAATGTGAATTTGAATCTTTTTCATCAGCATTGCTCAACAAATATTTTTTTTTATCCATTTACTCACTGGTGTCTTTTTTACCAAAATATATATGGCCATGAGTATTACTGTATGTTTAATAATACAGAGCTTTCTTTAATATGATGTTAGAGAGCATCAGTCTGCATTTAGGGTCACTGCTCTGAAATTATAGCAACTGTCTTACTATTGTATAAATGTGATTGGCATAACTGGCATGACCTTGTGATCTGAAATTGTCACGCTGTTGCATTTTACATGTTTAATACACATGTGAGTATTTCATTTGGTCTAGTGCTCTTTAATGATTAATTGCTTCAGTGTGGAAGTATGGGTGTCAATCATAGTTTTGTGCTCCATGATGCTTGAGAGAAATTGCAGAGATAAGATAACATCACAGCTCACAATGGAGCTGGAGTGGCATTCAAAGTGATGGAGCACATGTGGTATAATTTGTTAGATTTAGGGGGAAAATAATTCATGTCAAGTCTATAGTAAAGACTGGGAAAGTAACATAAGTAGTGCTATGCAAGCAGTCATGTCAAAGTATCCCTGAATGATGCTATTGTGGTTAGAAGCAGTTTGGAGACTGAAATGGAAAATGCTAGCCTGGCCATCATAAGGGGTTAAGAGAAGGTTGGATATATTTATGGGAAAATTATGGACAAATATGCAGACATCTACATAACTCATTCATTGATTAAAATAAAATGCCCATACTTATATGACAAGGATGAAGTTCATTTGTCAGACGTCAGCATGTGAATTTTTCATGAACAAAATGAAGGCAGACACATGGTAAATGTTATGCAAGATATGATTGCTGGAAAATTATATTATACCCCCACATTATATGGGAAGTGGGCAGGACTGAAAGGAAGAAAGTTAAAGCTGGGTTACAGATAGCATGCGACTTCCCAGATGGCTCTGAACTAGGTGAGATTGCTCCAGAAGGTCGGGTCTATATTAGCAAATCGAAAATACAAAACAGCGAATACGTAATGTGCGACATATGTATGTTGAAGTACGTAAATGTCGAAATGTAAAAACAACGTAAAATAAAAGAACGAAATGTTTTAGTTGGCCAACCTACGTTTGTGATGTAAATACGTCACTAAGTAAAAAGTACATCTAATACATATAATATACTTTACATTCAATAAAAAGTAATATGACATCTGTAAAAAGGAATTCTACTTTAATGATATATTTCAATATTTTATATATTAAATTTCACAGTACTTTTCCGGTAGTATATACCCTATGTATAGCCTGCAGCTATGGCTAACGCTATAACAACAGGACCTGGTGTGATAGGTAATACGTATGGAAGTGTAGAATCTCAAAAAGGAAAACAAATGCTTGTAATTGAGGGATACCTTTACGTTTTAGAAATGGCTGTTAAATCTAAAAAGTACTGGTGTTGTCGACTAAAAAATAGTCTTCAGTGTAAAGGTAGGGCTATCACAGAACATAGAGATTTGCAGGAAGTCTTATTGAAATCTGCAATACATCAACATATGTCAGATGCAACATGAATTGATAAATACATTGCTTGTTCCAAACTTAAACAAATGGCTAAAGATTGTAGACATACTCCTGCCTTATTAGTTGATGATGTTTTAGCTAGCACTTCATTAGAGAGTGTTGTTACTTTACCTAAATGTAGGTCCCTATTACAGCATGTAAAAGAGTAAGGCGTAAAGGTTTACTAATGCACTCTACACCGTGTACTAATCTGAGTTCTGTTTGTTTACATGACTTTAAATTAAAGGAATCTACCTTTATTCAGGAATGTAAGGTAGATGTGCATTCTAACATGCATGTTTTGGTTTTCACTACCCAGGAAAATTTAGTTGACCTATGTGATAGTGAAATGTGGTTTATGGATGGTGTCTTTCTGACAAAAGGCAAATTTTGTAGGCAGTTGTATAGTATTCATGCTATTATTTCATGTAATGATAACCAAAAATGTGTACCCTTGTTATACACTCTGATGACAAAGAAATAATTTAAATTGTATAATTACATGTGGGAATGTGTTCTAACATTATGTACACAATTAAATCTAACTCCCAGAGTAAAATTCCTATTATGCGATTTCGAGTTAGCTGTAATAAAAAGTATCGTAGCTAACTTTACTGATGTCAGTAATAAAGGATGCTTATTTCACTTTTCCCAGTGTGTGTGGCGCAAAGTGCAACACTTACAACTGTCAAAATTGTATGGAACATGCGTTGAGTTTCAGAGAGCTGTAAAGGAGCTTATTGCTTTAAGTTTTCTCCCTGAGTGTGAAGTGATACCAGCATTCAAAGAGCTTTCTATGAATTTGCCTATGGAGGGTAAAGATCTTCTAAATTACTTTTCCAATGTTTTTGTTTTGGGACATGTGAGGAAACAGTTTACATGTTCTGTGACATTAAGTAGCTTCCCCCCTATTTATCCTATTTGTTTTTGGAATGCGTCCAGTTTAAATAATTACACATTACCACGAACACAAAATTATGTTGAAGGTTGGCATAGTTGAATAAGATGTCTGCTTGGCAGATGCATTTCTGACATACCTTGCTCCTTATCTGTTTTAGTTCTTGAACAGAATACGGTAGACGAGATACGCTTGCAACTTATGTCAGCATGTGCTGTATCACCTAAGAAAAGAAAGACGTTAGAGCGAGAGGGACGTTTACAGTCTGTTCTTTCAAATAAACATGAATATAGCAATGCTCAGTTTCTTTGCGCCGTAGCTATGTTGCTGAAAGTATAAGGTTTTATGAATAAAAATCTGAGTAGTATGCACCATTCACGTAGTGGGTGTTATGTTTAATTTACTTTTGTATATGTTTATTTCACATTATCTGCACATTCTTCACTAGAGGATATTGTAGGTTGAATAAGTTGGTTGTACGTGGTTTACGTGTTTGTATTGCAGATACGCGCACGTTAGCAGTGTAAGGTTGTTGTTTATAGTGGTAAATCTTTAATATTAGGTTTGTGCTGTTATCACACCAGGTTTTGTTTGTTGCCCAAACAAAATGATTCGACATTTTCAGTTTCTATGTTTAGTTGTTTCAGCCTTTAACGGTTTTGATGTTTATGTGTCGCACATTACGTAGTCGCTGTTTTGTATTTTCAATTTGCTAATATAGACCCCAGAAGGTCATGTTTAGCTAGGCTTTTCCTGAAGATTGTAAGCTGGCCAGTGTGATGATTACTCCTGAATGATAATTCACAAAAGGGTATGAAATGGTTAACAAAGAGACAGCTATCATTAATCAAGTTCATATTGTATAGATAAAATACAATGCTGCCTTGTGAAAATTTTGCTTTGTGCACATATCTTGAAATTACTGAAAGAAATAATTGGTTTAAGTAAACACATGGGTGAAGTCATTTTATCTCCATCATTATGTTTTGTATTCATTAAATTTATGGTCAATAAATGGTGTTCATTAAATGTATGGTTAAGGTGATTCAGCTTTAAACTGTGGTTTTGACTGCAGCAGGTAGCAGAGAGCAAGACTCTCTCCTAGACAAATTAGACTGATTTCAGATACAGGCAAATGCAGTTTATTACTATGTTAGAAGCACTTAGATTGTTGATATTGTTAAATAATTCTCTGGGACACTGTGGTTAAGTTTGTTTCTTATTGATTTAAGACCAAACTTTGGCTGTCCTCCACTCAGCTGTGGTCCCCTCTGCTCAGATGAACACATGGAAGTGTGATAATTTGTACTTGGCCACAAGGGTCAATTTACAGCCACAACCTATCAAAAATAGTTTAAATAACAGACAATACTGCAATACCAACTCTTCTCAGATTTAGATAGTTTGAAAATTTTGGGGTACACTGATATACAATTCATCCATTTTCAGGTTCCATGCTGTAGTGAAGGTGATGGAATTCATCTGTATCATATGTAGGGTTCCATCTGTAACACACACCATTTTGATAGAGGCTATGCTTTTTTTCTGTGCTAGAATCTCTATTAATGAAAAGATGATTAAACTGATTTCTGGAATTATTTACTTATCTGGTACACTGTAATGGATTTCTTTACTGTCAAACTATGACCAAGTAACATTAAAAATCTGTAGAACTTTGCTCATGTAAGAAAAGAAGTGCGGTAATTGGGAGAGCAGAAGAGGGCATGGTTATCTGATTGGCATTATGTTTTGTGCTCCAGCAGTAACACACTATTTGAGGTAACCAGGCGTATATCATGCATACCATGGTGTACACATTTTAAAAATTATTTAATTTATATAATGAGGTGAGCCAAAATTTAAAAATTGCATATTTGTCATGGTTTGTGGTTAAATATTTTGTTAAGTGACTTTTTTTCAAAGAAAACCTTGCTGACAATTTTTTTTGCTTAAATACATAATTTCAGGATTTTATTTTTCAGTAGTTCAGATGTATACTTTCCATAAGTATGCAGTGAAAGGGTTTAAGTGAGGCCACATTCTGATAATTGGTGTACAGTTCCAAAATCTTAGCTATATTCCTGGATGAAACTGCTGTTTGCTTTGAAAGCAACACTCTTACTGAAAGACAAATTTAATTGATTGCTGAAATTGTTGTATAGTATTGGTGGCTACTGCATTAGTTTAATTTTGTCATTTTCAGACCAGGCAGTGCAAAGGAGATGTCAGAATGACATCAGGACCTTAGCATTTGAAGTAATTTACTGAAATAATCACAGAAGTAATGCAATTGAGTGAGAAGAACAGGACATGGTTAACTTGCATGGTATCTCATGATCTAGCATAAACTACACCGTGTCTCATAATTCAATACAAACTACCTGGACAGAGCTATAAACAGGTACAAGTGAAATATTTTTCTTTTTTTTAAACCTTTATTGAATTACCTCTTAAGACATAGGCAAACATACATTTAAATAAAAGAAAACAAACCATATTAATATGTTCACATTAACATTATACAAGTTGATCAATTCCTGCCTTCCCTTAAACCCACTCATCCTCCAAAACATTATTCTGCATGCATTGTTCTCACAAGTTCCACTTTTTTTCTATGTAATAAGCCTCTATCCTGTTTTAAAACTATTTTATCTCTGTTACAATATTCACTACAGTAAATACAATGGGTTTAGACTTTGATTTCCATTTTCTAGTACATGTATTTTGGCAGCCACCAGAGTTAAACTTAACAAGGCCTTACTATGTCTAGACAATTCAGATCCTGTATCCCAGGTAAAAAAATAATTTAGTTAGTTATATCCTCTTGTTCACTCAGTATTTCTCATTAGGGAAATTTTAAACTCTGCCAACATATTACACTCCCAAAACATATGGTCCTAGTTACCCCTTTCTTCCCTATAACACCTCCAACATTTGCCATCTACCTGAGGAAAAATTCTTTGGAATCTGCTTGGAGTATAAAAATACCCATGCAAACATGTCCAAGCAAAAATTCTGAATCTTGTAGACTTTGTTGTATGTTTGAGAGCTGTAATACATATGTCCTCTCCTTCTTTCTTTGTGAATTTCTTATCCCAGTCTCTCTTCCCAAATTTTTCTTACCTCCTCTGATTGATTCCTAAAGTTATCATGCAATATTTGATATGCCCTACTAATTATCCCTTTTTAAACAGCAGCTTCTATTCTAGATTCAACTAAAAACTCTACCAGATCTTTCATTTTGGATTCTCGTATCCCTTTCTCTTTGTGTATACTCTGCTAACAATCTCTGATAGGGATGGTAGTCTCTAGTCTGTAGTTCAAATGTCTTCTTTTTTTCTAACAAACATCTTTATTAAATTTTCACATATGACATAGGCAATCTTGCATTCATATAAATGAAAAACAAACAAAATGACAACACTTTAGTTGCAAACATTATACATCACAGACACCATTGAAACAACTGTAGTTGCAAACATTATACATCACTTATAATCTATCCAGTCATTGTCAGTTAAGCATTATATGGCTCATTCAAATTCTGCCTCTTAAACTTTGTTCCTTCTCTGCATATATTGTTCCCACAATTCCCATTTTTCCTATATAGTTTGCTCATTCCCTTTTCTAAATGTTCCAATTCCAGTTGTTTTATCTCTGTTACTATATTTACTACTTCTAGTAAAGTTGGTCTAGACTTTAATTTCCATTTTCTAGTAATTGCTTTTTTGGCAGCCACCATAATTAGACTCAGCAAGACTTTACTATGTCTAGGCAATTCTGACTCTATCATAGCTCAAAAAAATCATCTCCCCAGTCAATCCAATTCACTTACCCAGCATCTCCAACAGAGCATTCTGCAGGGAATCCCTAAAGTCTGCCAGCTCATTACACTCCCAAAAATTATGTTCCCAGCCACCTCTTTCTTGTCCATCACACCTCCAACATTTGCTATCCACTGCAGGAAAAATTCTTTGGAGTCTACTTGGGGTATAAAAATACCTACGTAAACACTTCCAGGCAAAGATCCTAAATCTTCTAGACTTTGTTGCGTATTTGGGAGATATACATATATCACCCCATTTTCTCTTTGTGAATTGCTTATCCACTCTCTCTTCCCAATCCTTTCTAAGGTCCTCTGATTGATAATTATAATGCAATATTTTATATGCTTAACTAATTATTCCTTTTTTAATGGCAGCTTCTGTTCTAGGTTCTATTAAAAAATCTACCAGTGCTGGTCTTTCATTCAGGAGGCCCTTGTTTCTTTCTCTTTGCCTATACTCTGATATCAATCCTTGATAGGAAAGGCAATCTCTAACATGCAGTCCAAATAAATTATTGGCCTCTTCCCATTCTACTACTTTTCCCTTTCTAGTTATTTGCTCCCAATACCTTGGTTCCTTAGCCAGTTTTCTCCAGTAAATTTCAGCCCCCTCTTGCCTATTATCTGTATCCCTAACCACAGTCATTCCTATCAGCAAAATCTCTTTTCTCCATTCTCATGCTGGTTTGGTTCTTAGAATACTCCCTGATATTTTATGAATATAATACTCTATATGATTTTTGTTGTTCTCCTTAAGAGTCTGCATCCAAAATCCCAATTTCTCCTTATTTCTTGAGCTTCATCCTTGTATCATCATCATTCTTTTCCACTTTGAATTATAGTTTTCTGCTTGTGCTATATATAAGAGCCTTAACTCTCACTACTCTTCTTGCCTGCCTTATTTTACAGCCGGGTGTTCACTCTTCTTTGGTTCAAGGGGAAACTGTCTTTTACTCTTTGCCTTGTCCTTTCACTGTTGCATGTCTCACTAATATTTCCCCCCCTGCTTCCTTCTGTTTTGCCTAACTCTTATCTTCTGTCCTATCGTCCAGCTTAACTTTTTTATCTATTTGTCTCCTGTGCTTCTATACACCTGCCTTACTCAGAATTGTCCTGTCTCTTTATTTTGCAGCTGCTCTACCCCCAGGTACTCCCTCTGAGTTGAGGTAAAGAAACAGAACCTCAAAACCACATCTAACTGAAAGAAATATCTCCTCCTACTACTGTGTGAAGACTCCGTTCTATTCAACATGCCCTACAGTGCATTTACCCCTTCACTCAAGTGAATGCTCAGTGTATGTTGCCTTATTACCTAAGTGTATAACTGTCTTTTTTTCTGCTTATTTACCCTTCGAGTGTGGCTTTTTACCTCCAGCATGTTTGCAGCTGACCACAGTCCGCCTCTCTCCCTCGCCCCTCCAGAGATTACTTTATATATCCAACTGTTCCAGTGGGTTACCATTCTGTATGATCCTTGCGGGTAGCCATTTCTCCTGTCACCACTAGGTGGCACCATATACCCAGGAACAAGCCTGTACTCATGGCATTTCTCTCCCTGAGATTTACTATTCAGAAATAGACCCTTTTCACTTTTTCTGATCTCCTGCTATTTCTTCCCCACTTTTTCTACTGCCCAAGATGCCTTATAATTTTTTGCTATAAGGCACACTCTTTCTGTCCTACCTTACACCTCAGCTGCTGTCTCTTTTAGCTTACAGCTTGTTTTTCTCTCTAGCCTTTCACTTTTTGGGTCTACCCACTCCGTTTGCCCTGCAGGCTCACTCCGCTCCCCTACCCTACCCCCAATTCCTACCCACCCCATTACACCTAAACGTATACCTCTAATAACCATGCCTCTTCCCTTGATGCCCAATCCCTAACCTCTTCTCATTACATTACTAATCACACAAACACTTACTTCCCCACATTAACTTACTGTTTCACTAGATAGGGCCTACCTCCTACCTTCTCTCAACCCAAACCCCATTTCTTTACATTTATTTCATTCCCACTCCTTACCAGCTCCACTTATCTTTATCTTTCACCTTACAATGGCCATTATTCCTATGTCCAGACACAAAAGGTTATTACTCCTTTTCACAATTCTTCCTTTTCTATCTGTACCCTATATACTAACAGCCTATGAACATCTCTGTATTTCTGAAGTTGACCATTCCTCCCAGCATACTTTACTAGTAACTCATGCATCCTCCTATAACCATATACACATAACATCAACACCCTCCTACCTTCTTCCTAAGTATCACAGACTAGCCCATATTACTTACCTTAAATCCAGAAAATCTCTATACATCTTCTTCAAAACTTTAAAGATCTCAATCAGATCTCAACTACACTCCCTATTAGATGGTGACATTCACCCCAACCCCGGCCCCAACAATATAAATGACACTAACCCCCTCCCATTCATTCCCTCCACCTCTTACACCCAAGCAAGACCTTCTAACTCTCCTTATAGCACATCTCAATATACGTAGGATAAATAATAAATTAGCCTACCTTCATGCACTCCTAGATGTGCATTCTTTTGACATCCTATGTCTTACAGAAACATGGCTAAAACCAACAACCCAAGATAATGAAATTACCCCACCTGGATACAATATTCTGAGAATAAACTGCAAAACCAAAAAGAGTGGGGGTGTAGCCATCCTTTACAAATCTGGGCTACAAGTCACTACTTTTGATATGCAGCTTCCTACTTGTAGTAATGCTGAAATCCTTACAGCAAAGCTTCAAATCAATACCCTTAAATCCATTTATTTAATATGCTCCTATCTTCCGCCTGGAAATAACATCAATACCCTTGAAAATATAATTAGATGGCTCTCTACTTACTTACCTCAAGAAACCATAGTACTGGGCGACTTTAATATTGACTGGACTACCTGTAGTTCACCTAACCCAACAACCCATATAAACCTGTATGGCTTTTCCCAAATAATTACCTCCCCTACTAGAATCCATAAACCAAATAACAAAAAAGCACCTTAGATTGGATCCTTGTTAACAATCATCTCTTATCATATAAAGCAGGCACCCTTCCTGATGACATTAGTGACCACCCTCTAACCTTTGTATGTAGACAAAAGATCAACATTCCTAACTCTAACTTGTTTAGAACTACTCGATTTAATAAAAGTTTTAATCCAGAAAGCTTCCAAACCGAACTTAAGGCATGTGACTGGTCACCTCTAAAATACCTTCAAGTAGAGGAAGCAGTGTTATACTTCAACACCAAATTCTTAAAAATCTTAGACTACCATGTCCCTATACGCTCCATCAGAAACAGCACAAAAACTGCTCCATGGCTTACAAATGAAACTAGACAAAAAAATCACATTAAGAAATAAGATTTGGGCCAAATGGAGAACTACTAGAAATCCGACAGACCACCTAAAATGTAAACAGTTGAGGAACGCTACCAAAACATCTGTACTACTTTTGACTCCAACAAACCCACAAGCACAATCCACAAAAGTTCTGGTCAGGTATAAACAGGCTCTTACATCCAGGTCACTCCAAAACACCAATCCCATCAGAAACCACTCATGACAATCCTAAGGTTATTGCTAATGCCTTCAATACCTTCTTTACTGATGCCATCCAATCCCTAGCCAATTCTTTACCCTGTTACCACAAGTGTGTCTCCCACTATAATTAACATCTCCCTCATTTCATCTCCAACCTGTACCTACATCCTTCACTTGCACCCTTCTCCAAAAACTTAAACCATGCACCCCTTCAGCAGACCTCCTACCAGCAGAATATCTACAGAAATCAATGAAAGTCATAGCCTATCCCATTTTCATACTTATAAGCAGAACAATTACTGAAGGAACACTCCCATCTATCTGGAAAATCTCCCATATCATTCCTCTTCATAAGGGTAGTGACTTTACTGAACTCTCAAACTTTCAACCAATAGCCCTTCTCTCTCCACTAGCTAAAATAATGGAGAAATGTATCCACCGACAGCTACTCAACCACTTTCTCCACAACAACTTACTTGCCAGCTGTCAGCATGGCTTTAGACCATTCCACAGCACAACTTCTGCCCTCCTATCCTTCTCTGACTGCATCAACAAAAATCATAATAACAACTCCTTATCTTCTGCACTCTTTATTGACCTCTCAAAAGCTTTTGATATGGTTAACCATAAACTTGTTTTGGATATACTTAAATCTCTCTCACTCGATACACAGACACTACACTGGTTTAAGTCCTACCTAGAAAACAGACAACAAGCTGTGCTCTGGGACAATGAACTTTAAACACACCTTCCTGTTACCTTTGGTGTTCCTCAGGGCTCTGTTTTAGGCTCTGTCCTTTTCTCCATTTTTATTAATGATCTAAATCTAACAATTCCTCAAGCTACCTGTGTACAGTATGCAGATGATTCAACATTAATATGCTCTGCCACTGCCTTATCAGAACTCCAATCCCTCATCCAGAATGTATTCAATAAAGTTGAAAGCTGGTTCCTGCAGTACTGCCTTCTCCTGAATGCCAAAAAAACTAAATTATTGCTCTTCAATCCTACTATAAAGTCCTCTCAAATTGACCTTACGGTGACATCTAATAATGGTACTGTTATATCTTCAAAACCAACCACCAAACTCTTAGGTGTAACAATAGACCATAACCTTACCTTTGACATACACAACAATACAAATATAAACCAGACACCATACGCGTGACCCTCTGATGGCAATAGAACGCTGAATAAGTCCAGATACAAAGCACGATGATACACTCCAATAAATCAAATAAAACTTTTATTCCATCGAGTGAGCGCTTTCGCCAAAAGGCTTCTTCAGACTCTTATTACAAATTAGAAACAGTTAAAACCAGTTTAAATGTGATAAGTTTGAGCTTAACAACCAATAACAAGCTATGAGAGGGTTTTTAAACTGGTTTTAACTGTTTCTAATTTGTAATAAGAGTCTGAAGAAGCCTTTTGGCGAAAGCGCTCACTCGATGGAATAAAAGTTTATATTTGTATATTTTAGCGTGAGATCCTCGTCTCTACCGAGAGCTCCACTGCATTGGGATTGTATATACACAACAATACCACCATTAAATCAGTTAACAGAAAGCTAGGCACCCTTTACAGAATTAAACCCTACTTTACCCCTACAGCCAGAACTACTATTGCCCACACCCATCTCATATCTACCCTCCTCTACACCTCTCCTATTTATACTAATCTTTCTAAAAGCAACCTCAACAAACTGGCAGTGACCTATAACAACATAACCAGATTTGCCACCAGCTCCCCATTTAGAACCCACCATTGTCATAATCTAAAACAACTTGGATGGCTAGAACTCCAAAATCAACTACTAGTTCAACAACTTATTATCACACACAAGCTTGTATATCATCCGAGTAATACTCCAATACTAACTAGTCCTATCACCCACTACAAAAATCTCACAATCCTTCACTCAGCTAATAGATTACTAGTAACTATACATAAATCCAAAAACAAGGCTGGGGACACACTGTTCTCCAACACTGTAGGGAAAACTTGGAACCTGCTCCCCAGGGAACTCTGATCTCTCTCCTTTACATTTCTATTCAAAAAGCAACTTAAAGAATATCTTCTAACTCACTGGCTATGCCCTTGCACAAATCCTGACTAAAAATCTCCCTCCTTTATATTTTATGTCTACTGTTCTTATAACTGCCATTTTATATCTACCTCTTATTAACCTCTGAAAATATGTGCTGTTCAACCTACTAAAGTTACTACTAATATTTCCTTCCTTGAATCTGCTGCAGAACTTAAACTTGCTTAGCAATGCTCTCTACTGTATAAACATGTCTCTACCTTAGAAATACTTGGAACTATAGCTTGTAAATAATTCTAAAGCATATTAGTACTACACTGTTATGTAAAAATATTGTTTTCTAGTTGTAATATGTACTGTTACTTTTAATTGTAGTGGAACTTTTCTCCTTGGGTCTCTACTGAAAATGGACATGTGTCCAGCTAGACTAGCCCAGTCAACAAATGTAAAATAAATAAATAAATAAACTGTGTTGCTCTAAAATACCCCCTCAAATTGGGTAATCCTAGTCCACCTTGTTCTAGTGGAAGAATCAGCTTATCCCACTTGACCCTTGCTGTTTTTCCTTCCCAGATAAAATCCTTCAACTCTTTTTAATTGCTATCCACAGCTTCTCCTCTGGTTGATAAAAATATGCCTGACCTGTGTATAAGACTAAAGGACTAAAAACATTTTAATGGCTTGTATCTTAGTATCCATACCAATACAACACGCCTCCAGTTTCTCAATTTTTGTATTATCTTCTGTTTAGTCTCTTCTCACATATCCTTAGCTGCCAAAACAGAGTAATTTCTAGTCCATACTCCTAAATACTTCATTTTATCACGTCTCCATAAATATGGATATTGTTGGACCAATTTGTGTGTGGCTACATAATTTACCACTATTGCCTTTGTTTTAGTTTCATTAATTTTGTATCCCATGAAGATTTGAAACTGTCTTAAAATGTTCCACAATACTGTAGTTCAAATTTCTTCTTGACCTCTTCCCATTCTGCTACCTTTTTCTCTCTACTTATTTATTCCAAATACCTTAGTTCCTTTGCCAGTTGTCTCCAGTACATTCCAGCCCCCTCTTGCCTATTCTCTGTACCCCCCTAACTGCAGCCATATGTATTGGCAGAATCTCCTTTCTCCATTTTTGTTTGGCTTTGTTCTTAGAATACTTTCTACTACTTTATAAATATAATATTCTGTATGTCTGTTGTTATTCTCCTTAATGATCTGAATCAAAATCCTACTCTCTCCTTATTTCTTGAATTTCCCCCATGCTTCATCACAATCATCCCTTTCCACTTTGAATTATAACCTTCTGCTTGCTTTATGTATATGAACTTTAACTGTGCAGCTCTAAAATATCCCTTCATATCAAGTAATCCTAAACCACCTTGTTCTATTGGAAGGATCAGCTTATCTCACTTGACCCTTGCCATCTTCCCCTCCCAGATAAAAGCCTTCAATTCTTTATTAATTACTGTCCACACTTCTCATCTGGTTGATAAAATATGCCTGGCCTGTATATAAAACTAAATGAACTAAACACATATTCACTGCTTGTATCTTGCTATCCATGTTCATAAACAGCAGCTTCCAGTTTCTCAGTTTTTGTATTATCTTTTGTTTAGTCTCTTCCCACATATGCTTAGCTGCCATAACATAATCCCCTTTAACCCATACTCCTAAATACTTCATTTTATCTATTCCCCATAAATATGGGTATTGGTGAACCCATTCATGTGTAGGTACTTAGTTTACAGCTATAGCCTTTGTTTTGTCTTCATTAATTTTATATATTGAAAAGACATGAAACTGTCTCAGAATGTTCCACAACACAGAAATGTTCTTTTCTGTTTTTATCAGGTACAAAATAATATCATCTGCAAGTAAAGCCAAATTTTCTTGATTACCATACCAATTATATCCTTGAACTTCTGAGCCCCTTATTTTCTCAGTGAAACTAAACTGCTATCATAGAGCTTAAGAACATTTTGGGAGAAATAATCAGCTTTCAGCAGACAATATTGCCTATAGGTGGGGACTGGAACTTAGATTTTCAACAAGTTTATCTAGGGTCCTAGAAGGGAAAATATAACAAAAGAGGTTCATGAGAGTTGGCCATGAAAGGTTTGCAATTTATTTATTCAAGTCATTTTGATTTAGCAGGAATTTTAATAGACAAAGTTATTTCTGAGGAAATTAAATTTGGGATGGTTAGCATTGTTGACACATCCCTCAGGAAGAAAAGTGTCATCGACCCCCCCCCCCCATCCAGGATTTCAGGTATTTGAGGAACTGGTCCATAGGGACTTGAGGAAAATACACAGGGACAACAAGACAATGTTTTTTAACTTGTGTAAGTGCACTGCAGTTCTTCTTAAACATCTGTAAATATAGGGTTATGAAACCAGATAAAGGAGGAGGGATTATTATTATGGATACCACTGATTATGATACCAGAGTGTACAATATTTTGGGGAATGATGATGGATACACAATAATTTCTAGGAATGAAATAAATATAGCCTATGTTAAAATTGTTTTAATATTGAAGGATCATTTTATGTAGGATGTCATTGACAAACAATTGTTTGGATTTTTAAAGGTTGATAATTCACATATCCTGGTGATTTTTGGAATACCTAAGATACACAAATCAATTGAAGACCACCAGTAAGCCTGATTGTGGAAACTAGGTGTTTCAAGATGTTGCCATTAAGTATTTTTATAGATTAAAAACTTTCATTTGAAATATTGATCATATCTCAAGGAACTCATGGAGGTTTCTTAGAAATATTAAATCAAATTTTAATCAGAAAGACCTAATATTTGTGACAATAGATATGGTGGATATTGTTTCCAGCATTCCCCTTTTTTGGGAGTTGAAGTGGTTTAAGGAAGTGATTTTAGACTGCAATTATTTGTCCAATACTGAGGTGTTGTTTATTGGTGAATTTATGGAACTGATTTTACATAATATGCTTATGCTTTTTAATGGTGAATATTATAAACAAATCAAAGGGGTCACTTTGGGAGCTAATTGTGCTCCTGTTTATGCAAATTTAGTTTTATATTATTGGGAAAATAATTTTGTTGTGGATTCTAGTTATGCATCTAACTGCCATTTTTATATTAGGTTTTTGGATTATATTTGTGTTTTATGGAAATGTACATTGGATAGTTTGAATTATTTCTTTGACTATATTAAAACTACAACATGTTTTTGAAATTTGCTTGATTCTATTCTTTGGATAGTATTAATTATTCAGATGTTTATTTATACAACTATAACGATGATGGCAGATTTCAATCTAAGGACACCTTTTCTAATTCATATTTACATTATCTGAGTGAGCACCCTTCCTATAAGAAATAGGGTATTATTAAAGGCCAGTTAATTAGACCATCTTGAATGACCTCAGATTATCAACAATTTATTGACTAAGTTACATTTATTAGACAATTATTCATGGAAAGGGGCTACCCCATAGAATTGATAGGCAAGTGAAGTTTGGACCCATTTTAGGTAAGGGTGTGTCTGAGATTGAGAATAATCAGGCTTCTAATATTACATCTCTAAAAGCCTTTGCATATACTTTTAACTCCAAACATATTGAGAATATTATTAATAGGCATGGGGGGTTAACTTGTTTTTCAGGAGTAAAGAATCATATTTCTGTGAAACAGAGTTTTATATGAAGGAAAATAAGAATATAAAAATATTAAAGAAATGTTGGAACTTGAAATGAAGAAAAGGCATATAAGTAACAAGAAATTAGGTACATTTAAATGTGGAAATTGTAATCAATGTGTTTATTTATGCAACACAGATCAAATTAATTTAGAAGCTAGGAATATAATTATTATGTCCAATGGACATTATAATTGTAATAGTATCGGTATAATTTATTTAGTCCAGTATTTAGACTGCACATGTTTTTACACTGTGGAAATGGAGACAACATTAAAAAAAACATGTATATAAACATATGCATGATGTTCAGCATGCTAATGAAACAAATGCTGTTCTTAAACACACACATTTTTGTGCACAGAGTAAATTCTGTTTTTTTTGTGTTGGAACAAATTGGTAAGAGTGAGAGGGGAAGGTCCTGGAAAACCAGAATTGAATACAAAGAACTTGTATGGCAATTGATGCAGAAACACTCCATGCACTGAATGATAATGTATCTATTTCTGGTGTACTTAAAATAAAAGCAGCTAAATTATGTTTTTTTATCTTTATGAATCAGTGCTACATCGTTAGTAATATTTTGTGACTGGGATAAGAGAGTCACATGAGTGGCATGGATTGTTTTAAATATATATGATTATGCTGTTTAGGTAATTTTGATGAAGTCTTCTATGTAAGGAAAGGAAGTGCTCAACTATATTATTTTAATAAATTGTGAAAACTTTATTCCTCTGTCTTTGTATTTTGGTGCTTGCCTGCAGTTCATTTTATGCTATTAGTGTTTTGGTTACTGTGTGCTGGATCAATTTGTGTTTGGAATATAAAGATATGCCAACATAATCCTGTCTCCTTGACAGTAGCCCTTACCACCACAAATCTACCATTACTATCTTTTTTCGCCTTGTTCTATCACTACTGGAGCTCCTGTAGTAATTAGCATAAGTACTCCCCTTTTCCTTTGTCCATGATACTCTGCTGAATATCCATTCTGAAATCCATTTTTAATCAAATCCACATGCTCATGTGTTTCCTGTAGCATTACCATTTGCACTCTATAGTTCTACTATAATTCAATATTCTTTATATTTCTAATATAATTCAATATTCTTTCCTTTTTGTCTATATCTGTGAGGCCATTCACATTCCAAAATAATATTTAATGTAGCCTTTATGATAAGAAGTTATTATTCCCACATATTATATATGACAGCTTTTTTCAAATGTCTATTTCCAGCTTTTGTGTTACATGCACCCACTCATTTTTGGCAGGTTGAACTTTTATACAGTTGTTTTTTTCATCTCCATTTGAACCCATGCCACATTTTTCAAGACGTTTTTTAATGAAAGCCCTAGGGAAAAACACCCCCATAACCTATTAACTTAAAACAAATGAAATTTAACCCTCCTGATAGGAACAATAGTCTCAAATTGACAGCTACACACACATGCAAAATCTAACCTAAAATTAAGATTCTCCATGCTAAGATGCATGTTACACTCTGTGCTTCCACTTACACTAATTGCTGTTTGCTCTTGTCTTATTTTTATTCCCTTCCCAGATGCGAAAAACAACTTGTATATTTTCGTAAAACATTAACATTTAGCCTTAAGAAAAAGTGCATTGGCTATGTTTAATTAAAACTAAATGATACATTATTCTAGTAAATGCATTACAGTATTTACATACCAGAAAAGCTGCTATCTCTTATTCACTTCACCTTCAGTCAGCTTGCCTCCATGGAAACATAAGATTAAAATGTAGAGTTGCTCTCAGCTCCAGATCTCTCAACCTATACTGAACATTTATTTGCTGAAAAATATTTTTGCATTGTGCTCTTCAATTTTTAACGTGTTTGCAATCACAACAAATGTATTATATTAAGCCAAATGGCATTAATTCATGCATTCACCTATGCAAAAGTAAAAGAAAACATTGTAATACTATATATTACAATCAGTGCACTTCTTCGCCCTATCCCCCACCTAAAAGTTCAAGATTAAAATGTGTTGATTTAAATGTGCTTTTAATTCTCTTTTAACATTTTAGTGCCTGCATTTCTTAAAACTAAAAATAGTAAAAACCAAAAGAAAAATCTAGCAAGGCAAGACATTCCACTGTATGATTCCTTAAACCTCTTGTATTAGAGGCAACATGGGATATATGCAAAAGACCCTTTAAGGACATCAGGTGTTTTAGCTATATGGCAGCCTACATAAAAACCTTGAAAGAAATAAAAATGAAAAGTCAAATGGCTTTAAAACTAAGAACCAACATAAAAATAAAATACCACACACAGCGGGTACTTTGGAATCCAACTTTAATTGGAAAACAATAAAAAATATAAAATGACTTAGCGCTTTTGCCTTAAATAATGCTAGGCTTCATCAGAGTCATATCCATATTAAAATCATTCAGGCTTAAATACACCCTAGTAGATACAACAACCAATCAGAAAGAACAGAAACATATTTTGTCCTATCAAGTAACTTCACCCTAATAACAAGCCGGTCAAGCATGTTGTATAGCTTTTACTAAGATAGTATTCAAAAGATACTATATATATATATATATATATATATATATATATATATATATATATATATATATACCCTTTAGTGATTTATAGTAAAGTAATACAATACAGAAAAAAGACATACTAGATTGCATTGGCTCTTTGCTTTAAAATAGGTACAATTGAAGCATGATCATTCAGACTTGGTTTCTGAATTGCATTTAATCTAAACTGCCATTTGGTCTCTCTTGTTTCAACTTCATTATGTGTCTAAGATGTGCGACATTTTGAATGACTCCTCCAACTATGCTAGGTTTTAAAAAATGAAGTCAACAGAGCCTACGTTAATATTCATTGTTTTCTTTCTGACACTTTATTTCAAGGTAGTATTGAGCCTAATGAATTTAAATATTTTACTGTTGAGACACCCACCACCCCAGTTATATTTGGCATACCCAAAATTCACAAAAAACTTCAAACCCCACCTTTCAGGCCTATAGTTTCAGCAATGGGGTCTAAGACTGAACCTATACCAGCCTACATAAACAAATTGGTTAGTGTGGCTGTGAATAACACTATACACATCCTAAAAGATTCATGGCACTGTCTTGAATTATTGAGGCAAGTGTCTGGTAAAGGGGAATTTTCCTTCCTAACTGTTGATGTGGTCAGTCTGTTTTTAGTAATTCCACATGAGGAGGGCTTAGACTTTTTTCAAAAAAGCTTGTTGGGCTGTAACAAGATAGACAAGAACAAAATAAACTTGTTGGTAGAACTCATGGTTTTGGCAAACAATTTTCTAACTTTTGAAGATTAATTTTTCCATCAAATTGCAGGCGTAGGAATGGGAGCAAAATGTGCCCAGTGTTTGCCAATTTAGTGCTTCTGTAGTGGGAAAAAAGGCATATATTCTTCTCAACATTTATGGCCAAAAGACTACTGTATGTCAGGTTTCTGAATGACATACTTATTTTATGGTGAGGTGAGGAAAGTGAAGTACCAAATTTTCTTGAGTACATTAATGGGATGACTACATTTTTAAATTTCACCTACAAGTGGCATATCATTGAAGTTGATTTTTTAGATATCCATTTGATTAAAGATGGGATGAATGATAAGTTGACGAGTAGGATTTACAGGAAAGAGACATACTCAGATATGCTACTTCATTATGATAGTTGCCATCCCCCGCATAAGAAAAAAAGTGTTATAAAGGGACAAATGGTTAGATTGTCATGATTAATTAGTGATGAAAATTTATTTCAAAAAGAAATGTTTATTTAGATATGGATGTTTAAAGATAGAGGGTACCCTTTGAAACTGTTACTTAACATCAGGGATGAAATTTTCAAGAAGAATACATCATTTCTCCCTTTTTTAAAAATGGTAGGTAAAGATGTTGAGGTGTGTACTAAATCATCATTTGTTAACGATGCATTGGTCATGCAATACAATCAAGAAATGTCACTCCTGGCTTTCTGCCTTAATAGGGCATGGGAACTAAATTTTGATGATGACATGAAAGGCAAGCTGAGTATGAATCCCAAGGTAGCAAACAGTAGGGGTAGAAATCTCAAAAACATCTTAGAGGGACACGCTAAACCCTATGAACATTACATCTTTAATGTATAAATGTGGTTCCTGTAGGCTCTGCAAATACATTAATGATGGAACATGTGTTTCAGCTAGTGGTTATAAATGTACCTTAAGTTGTCCAGGCCGCTGTAATTGTAACACTAGAATGGTTGTGTATCTAGCAACCTGTACAGCATGCCCAGGATACTATGTGAGGAATACCACACATAGACTCTCTGATCAGATAGCAGAACATCTTAGGGACATTAAAAACAAAAGTATGTACAGTGCCCTATGTATGCACAGTATTAACTGTGTAAACTTTAAGAGATTTATATTTTCCACCATAGACAGAGTTTGCCCCAATGAAAGTAGGGGTAATGATAAGCCTTAAGTTGAAGTAAGAGAGACCAAATGGCAGTTTATATTAAATGCAATTCAGAAACCAGATTTGAATGATCATGCTTCAATTGTACCTATTTCAAAGCAGAGAGCCAATGCAATCTAGTATGTCTTTTTTTCTGTATTATATTACTTTACTATAAATCACTAAAGAGTATATATACATATATGTATGTATATATATATATATATATATATATATATATATAAATAGAGAGAGAGTGTATTTTGAATACTATGTTAGTAAAAGCTATACAACGTGCTTGACTGGCTTGTTATTAGGGTGAAGTTAATTGATAGGACAAAATATGTTTCTGTTTTTTTTCTGATTGGTTGTTGTATCTACTAGGTTGTATTTAAGCCTGAATGATTTTAAAATGGATACGACTCTGATGAAGCCTAGAGTTATTTAAGGAAAAAGCACTAAGTCATTTTATATTTTTATTGTTTTTCTGATTAAAGTTGGATTCTGAAGTACCTGCTGTGTGTGATATTTTATTTTTTTGTTGGTTTTACAGAAAAACATGATTGTTTTTTCTGTGTGTCCTTTTCAGTCATTGTTTTAGTTTGTTGGTTGGGATATTTTGCAGACAACCTAATGATTATGGATATCTGCTGGGTACAACAACCCTGTATTTTGAAAGGTTAGCCAAACTTTCCAATTATGCTGTGCTGATGATGCCATACGAAGGCTGAAACATGCATGTCCACAGCTAGTGGAGTTTGGCTTTATTGACCTGAATTTGTCCATAAATAGACTTAAAAAGAAAAAAAAAGCCATGGACATTCAGAATTGCCATACAGCTGAAACACCTGATGTCCTTAAGGGGTCATTTGCATATATCCCATATTGCCTCTAACACAAGAGGTTTAAGGAATTACACATTGGAAAGTCTAGCCTTGCTAGATTTTTCTTTTGGTCTTTACTGATTATTTTCTGTGTGACCTTTTTTAAAAAGAGAGAAGAAAGAAAAAAAAAAACACCTGATTATTTTAGTATATTTATCACATACAACAATCACTAAAATATTTTACTATGTGACATGCAGTTTATATCATAAAATGTTTTATACAAATACTGTTAAGAACAAAAACAGTTTTAGAGGCAATTACTTTTTCCCCCTCATTCTGCCTCCATTTTTCCTTTTTAGTATCATTCCAAACATTAGTGACATGAAGTGGGGCATATCTCTATCAGTCCACCAACAAGTTTAACAAAGTAAACAAATATCCAATCTTTCTTAGATACTTTTTCTTATAAAGACATATTTCACAAATGTGGTTGATGCTTTATAGTCTCGCATTTATTCATTAATTTTAGTGTTGCTGGTCTTCTTTCTTTTCATCCCCAGCTCTTAATCCCAGAATCTGGTTCAAGTCCAAGGTATCCATGATTTGTCTAGTAAATTGCTATGCTTTTTTCTGTCAGTCAAGCATTTTCTTGTGGGATTTTAGACACATTTTCACTGGCAAAGTCTCTTTATGAGCCTTACCATCAGAAAAATGAGAACAGAGTCCTCTTCTGTTTTGTGGCTTATCCCTTGTTAGACAAACATTTGTATTTCCTCCTTAACTGGTTCTGCATCATAAAATGACTTTGATCCTCTCTATTTGCTGAGATAAATGTACTTCTCTTCTGCATGGTGTACAGTGAATAATCGTTTTCCACAAACACAAATTGTTTCCAATGTTTAATACTTTGCCCCTTTGCCACAGTTTTGCCAGAATCAACTCATTCTGCTGGTATTTTTGCATCTTTACTAATATAGGTCTTGGCTTCTGTCTCATGGCCACGTTAGAAGCATACACATGATGTGCCTTTTCAATTAACAAATCCAGCTATTGGAATACCAGTCCAGTTACTTAGTTATGATTTCATAAAATCAGTACAGTGTTCCAGTTTCTCTGGTAGAGCAGAAAATCTCAGGTTTTCTTTGCATACTCTGTCCTCTAACTCTATCAATTTTTGAAACAACTCTTCTTGAGTAGTTTCATACTCAGCCAGCCTTTTCTTCATTTCAGCCTCCTGCCACCAGCTAGAGCAGTTTAGCACACCAAGTACATAATTATTGACCACTCTTAAAATGAGCCAACCATGATATAATTGTTTAGTACCTATGGCTAAAACTTTCATCCTTCAGAAAGTGAATACCAGCAATTAATGATTAACCAATAGTGTGCCAATGCCCTTATGCACTAATAAATAAACCACTAGCCACAACCTTTTGTAACTGAATAACAAAAGTACTTTATTTAACAGAAAATATGCAACAGAGTTAAAACATATTACAAACAAATGTATACTTGTAAATTGCATAACATAACTGATTTTAAAGAGAGAGCAAAATAAAATATTTACTACAACTAAATGGTCGCACTTCTGTTTTAAAACAGAAAACAGTCATGGCCAAACATTAATTCTCTGTAGCAACAGGCACCACTAAGCTGTGGGACTGTCTAAGACAATTGAGCAGTTGACTATCACAGAAAAAAATGGTTTTAGATAATATTTATGCAGAAGTTAGGAGCTGAAAAAAGACTGGAAAATTTTGCAGGACTGGAAGGTGTTTTCCAGTGTGTTTTGGAGAAAAGAACCAGAAAGCAGCAGTGAAGCCAATGGTGGGTGGTGATGGTGATTATCAAAGGGAGCTCAATAAGATATCAGAAGAAATGGTGAACACTGAAATAAATCTAAATAAGGTGGTTCTCATTACAACAGGGTTTCATAAGTAGGGCAGACCAATGTGATTTAGCTTATTAAAATGAATCATTTGCTTAATTGCACACACCTTGAAAAGCAGACTGGGCTGGAAGCTACAAAAGGCTTAATATAGATGTGCTTGAGCAGAGCCATTGAAACAGAGGCATAAATGATGTAAGACTGCTCTTGTGAATCTTTTCAGCTATGTGAACCCTTTGATGTTTTTGAAATATTTTGTTCTGATTCACTACTACTGAATTTTTTTTGTTATTCTGTGAATTTATTGACTTTTCCATGATTTGTGTTGGTAAGGAAAAATGGTTAAGAATAAAGCAGAGACAACATTAATTAGATAGAACTATGACAGGCAGAGCCAAAGTTAGCTCATCTGGCACCTTGGTTTGCTCCTCAAACTGTCAACCTCTCAATTATAATGACATTTCACCATAAACACAAATGCAACATCAATATTTTTATGAACCTGTGACATTTCATGATATTTCTGCCTAGTGTCCCTCCCAGTCTCAAGTAATCTTTCTCCTGTAGATCCTTAGACTTGACCACCTCAAAGCTCACAAACAGCAGCAGTGGCGCAGAGAGATAAAGCCCTGATCATGTCCTAGCTAGATTGCTTGATAAAGCAGACAGGTAAGATGGACATACCTATCTTGGTAGTGGGGCACTCTTGTGTGGGGTCATTTACTGCACTGTTATAACTTGATATTACTTGTGAACCTCTGCTATCTCTGAAAAAACAAACAAAAAAAAATCTTGCTATTTTCCCACTTTTCTGAAGATTTAAAAAAGTTCAAGTTACAGGCTTGCTGTTCTTGAACTGTTTTGTAAGTTTCTGTGAGGCCATTTTTGCTTGGGCTAGAGGAAAGTCTCTCTGTTGATCAGTGGCAGTGTAAAACATTGAGCTGCTTCCCTGTCCCCCGTGGGAGTGGTTACTGACTTGAAACTGTAGTTTTATTGGTCAAAAGGGGTCAATTCCTGGCTCTTTCCAGCCCCTGCTATCAAGCACACTTTAGAGTGCTTTAGCGCGATTTAGCGCATAGTTGCCACTAGAGCAGCATCGGGCAGCACTGGTTTAACAAGGTTAAACTTTTTCTGGCTCCATAAAGTCTGTTCTTCATTTTTTCCCTTAGAACTACTCTACTAGTAATCTAAGCAGTATATCCCTTAACTAAAAAGTGCAGCACTTGTTCCTAAAAGCTTTTACTTGGCTTAAAAGCATCTTCTTTTCAGGTTTAGCACTTCTGTATTATACAAAGTCCCTCACTAGCAACCCCCCCCCAGGAGTACCCACTTCCTTACTAAGTCCTCTCTTATTCAGTTACACCCCTAACTTCTAAATTTCTCTAGCATGTCGAAGGGCCAGATGCTGGCGACCTCTCCTGTCCAGTTGGTGAATTTGGGAATATTGAGGCAATGTTACAATTGCCTCATGTACACTGACAACCCTCTCCTCCTCCCACATAACACAAATACATGTGAAAGATGCAGCTATTTAGCCAAACTGGAGGCTGAGCTCTCTCAACTGAGGACTGGCAAGACCAGACAGGAGGAGAAGGCAGCTACACACACCACAAAACCAGTCTCACATAAAGCTATCACAACAATGAATCAAACACATAAACACACAAAGTCATACTCAGAGGCTCTGAGCAAAAATTTACCTAAACAGCAGAGGCCTCCAAAGCAGACATCCAAGCAACTGCCACCTCATGATACACCACAGGCAACACATAAACCACAAAATCAGTGTGCAAAGCAGTCACAGCCCTTAAGGCCAAATACAACACCAAACATACTTGTCATAGGTGACTCCATAGTCAGACACACTGACGTCCCACTCACCAGGCTGAACAAGGAGAGGGTCACAGTAAGCTGCCTATCGGGCACTAGAATCCGCCACATAACACAAGCACTCGGGTCACTCCACAGCAAGTACAAATATGACACAGTCATTGTCCATGCTGGTGTGAACGACCTGAGATGTACCTCCCTGGACTACATGAAAAGAGACATAGAGGAGCTCTCTGATTATGTAGCCCAGGCAGGTATGACCCTGACCCTGAGCAGTATCCTTCCTTCACCAAGAATGATGCCACAACATAGAGACAAGATGATCAGCTTTAACAATTGGCTTAATTTCTGGTGTCATTCAAAGGGGATCCAGTGTCTGTCTGCCTGGGATGACATGCTTGACAAGCCACGCTGCTTCGCAAGGGCGGCTTGCACCTGTCACCCTGGGATTCGGATATTGGCTAAGGCTCTTGCCACCCCATAGTGCCTTTTTAGGCAAGACTCAAATTCTAAACCTACCACCTAGAAAACAAAAATGGGAAGAAACTAAGGGTAATGCTGCTCAATGCCAGAAGTCTAAATCTCAAAATGCACGCACTCGAGGCCCTTCTCAGTATGGAGAACATCGATGTCTGTGCTGTGACTGAAACCTGGTTCAAGGCTCCTGAGAGCACCCTGGCACTATCAGGTTTTACCTCATATCATGCGTTCCGGCCCCAAAACCCGGACCACACCACAAAAGGAGGGGGTGTATCCATATTTATCAAGGATACCCACACCTCCAGGTTGGTGGCAACGCACGAAGCATCGGAAACCATCCAGGTGCAATTAACCATAGACAAAACTGCTCTACAATTTGTAGCATGCTACAGGCCACCCTCTCAAACTCAGGAACCCCACACAGCCTTCCTGAAGACACTGGATGGTATAAATGTATCTCCAAACACCATTATATTGGGTGACTTCAACTACCCGAATATAGACTGAGAACATTACTCAAGCCCCAACTTTCTAGCCCAAAGGTTCCTGGAGTTCATAAATTCAAATGCCATGGAACAACTAGTCACCATTCCCACAAGAGGAGAAAATATACTAGATCTCATCATCACAAACATGGGGACAAAATGCTCCACACCGGAAGTATATCCCTCATTGGTGAGATCAGATCACAAACTTATCTCACTGGAAATCCACATCCGCCCCACCCCAAACAAAAAGACCACAGTGAAGAACTTCTCTAAAGCAAACTTCACACTACTCAAGACTGGTGTGGTATCCTTCAAGGCCCCCGAGCCAGTGGAAACCACAATCCAAGCTGTGGAAGCCCTTACAAATGCCTTCTACGAACACCTCCAGGACTGCATGGATCAGGCAATCTCTAATAAAACCAAGACTCCTTCCACCAGGGGCAAGCGTCCAGTCTGGTGGACCCCGGCCATAAACAAACTTTACAATAAGAGGAGAAAGCTGTTACATGATAGAGCAAAATCCATAAAAGAGAAGACACCCTTGATCATTATTAGTAAAAAAATACGAGCACTCATAAAATCATCCAAGGCCAACTTTGAGAGAAAAATTGCAATAGATTCAAAAGACAATCATAAGGCCTTCTTCAGCTATGTTAGAAACCTGGGTGGGAACTCCCAGATATGCGCAGAATTAGTCCAAAATGATACAAAAATCACTGAACCCACAGACATTGGCAACATACTGGCAGACAGGTTCAGTGCAAACTTCACCCCCCTCCCCAAAAGGAGAGATAACTATCCCAGCGGAGTGTAGCCTCCCAGACATCTCAAATGCGCAGGTGAAAGCTGCTCTCTCTAAAGCTAAAAACACAGCATCAATGGGACCGGATGGTGTCCCCAGCTGTGTGCTACATGAACTCAACGAGGAACTAAACCCGCATATAAGGCAGCTGTTTAATCTTAGCCTTACCACAGGATACGTGCCCAAGGAGTGGCGTACGGCAACTGTGGTCCCACTCTACAAAGGCGGTGCCTCTATGGACCTTGGTAATTACCACCCCATAAGCTTAACAAGCCTGGTCTGCAAAGCTATGGAGAGGATCATAATGGAACTCATAAACAAAGACATAGGGGACTTGCAGACATTGGACCTGACCCAGTTTGGCTTTGTCAAGGGCAGATCATGCCTTTTGAACTTGGTCGACTTCTTCGAAACAGTCACCAAGGCCATTGATGAGGGAAAGGCAGTCCATACAGCCTACCTTGACCTTGCAAAGGCTTTCGACACAATACCCCACTCGGGTATTATAGAGAAACTTACCAGCTTAAATGTAAACCCATATGTCACAAGATGGGTTGCAAACTGGCTAAAGGACAGAACCCACAGGGTTAGAGTTGCTGGCGCCATGTCAGACTCCAAGCCGGTCACAAGTGGTGTCCCACAGGGCTCAGTCCTTGGCCCCCTGTTGTTCGGCATCTACTTCCTAGAAGTACAGGCAAACATAGGAGGACTATGGCTCACAAAGTTTGCAGATGACTGCAAACTGGGCGCCATAGTGGAAAGTACATCGGACACAGATATCCTTCAGAGGGGTCTCACGGAAACTGAAAACTGGTGCCAGAGCCATGGCCTGAAGTTAAATGCCAAAAAATGTATAGTCATACCCTTCGGGAAAAACAAGGTAACCCCAAGCTACCATATAGGTGGCAATCCATTAAGCACAGAAGAGGTTATCAGGGACCTGGGGACCCAGGTTGACAGTGGCCTTTCTTTTGACACTCACATTGCTAAAGTGGTTAGAAAGACCTTCTACATTGCCCACCTGATCATGAAGGGATTCACATCCAGATCAAGTGAGGTCATTGTTCCCCTGTACTCTTCACTTATCAGACCAATGATCAAGTACAATGCCCCATTCGGGATGTATCTCACCCGACACCTGTAGCAATTGGAGAGACCCCAAAAGTTCCTCACCAAAAGGATAAAGGGACTCCAAAATCTGTCATATGCTGCCAGACTGAAGAAACTCCAGCACTATTCAGTCGCATACCGCCTGCTCAGAGGTGACCTGTACCTGACATACAAGGCCATGTCCAACCCGGAATTAATGGACATGCTCCACCTCAAAAAATCCAAATCTACCAGATCCACTAGAGCAAGCGACTTAAACCTTAGCACGGATATAAATAGGACATGCTGGAGGGATAGATTTGTCACCCAGAGACTCCCTATGCTATGGAATAAAATCCCGGTCCATGTGAGGCAGAGCACCTCGCTGGCTCTGTTCAAGAGAAATCTTGACCGGTGGATGGGAGATCGTAGGTTTACCCCGGGAATCATCTCTGTGTCACTGCTGGACAGAGGCACAACAAACTAATGGGCACAGTATTTTTTAACATAAGGGGTGGCGTAAGCCACAAAACTTTGGGCTAGGCTTATAAATGCCTTAGGGCAGATAGCCTAGTATAAACCTATGAACCTATGAACCTAAGGAGAAGTCATGTGAGCTGTGGTGAAGGCAGAAGCTAGGAATGAACAGCATGACTGTGGGGCAGGAGAGAGATGGTAGGCATGGTCACTATAGTGGCCCAGGACAGAGTATGTTCTTGAGCCACTCCTCATTGCCTGCCTAGCCTGACATGAATACATTCAAAATGCTAAGGGAGGGCATTAGGGTGAGGAAGAATCCTGGACACCTCCAGAATTACAGCACTAATTCCAGTAGCTTCACCTTCTCCTCCAGAGATGAGAGAAGACCAGAACAGGGATGCCAGTGTCCTTGACCTGGAGGATTAAATTGTCCAACTGAGGGTGCCAGAAGAGAGGGATTACTGATGGTCAAAAGAAGCACTGGGCCAGAAGAATGCAAACCATGGCTGGTAGAATACTTTTGACTTTGTTATTTGAAATTTTCTGTGGAATCTTTTTGCTTCCATTTGCTCCTCTTTCTTTCTTCCTAAGGATATACACATTTGTACAAAAATTCAATTTACAGTTTCAATTTACATAAGATTAGCAATAGGAATGTGTATTTTTGTATGTGTCATGTACATAAATTGTACAAACACCAAGGCAGCACATAACAAGACAAAATATCCATGCATATACTTGTCACTTCTTATGGAGATAGTATGCCTTCTGTACAGCATATGTTAGTACATGGTATTGGCTGCAACATTGTCATGCTTATACTTGTGTTTCCCCCACTGTAGTACTGTCTAGAAGTGGAATCTGCTGTTTCCCCAGCTGCCCCTAGTGTTAATAACAGGGATGACTGCCTTTTCATATAATCCTACTTGCAGTTCTAACAAAGAGGCTGGGCTTTGCAGAGATTGCATGTGTGCTAGTGTGTGACAGGTACACCAGTTGTATGGGTTCCTGTCTCCCTATATATAGTATGATGTAACTGTATAGCTAGTCCTTTAATTATAGTATGGTATGCATATGCTGCACTTATGCTTGTAGCTGTCATCCTACTGAACATAATTGTATACCATCAATAGCCATGTATGTAGTGCTCACAGATATCTAGATATCCTGAGGCCAAATGGATGGTAGCATCTGGACAGTTTCAGTCCTGTTGAAAATGACATCCTGCTACAGGCACTCTGGACCCATACTTGGCACCTGTTGGGGAAAGGGTTTGCTGAGCAACCTTTGCAGGACCAGGTACAGCAGACATTGATCTGTGACATCAGTGTTTTTTAAACACCTCCATTAAATTATCGCTCACTACATAGGCAAACTTACATTAATAGAAAAGAAAAACTATTTTAACATTTTTCCATTTAAATACAAAATATACATCACATATATTTTTTGCTACTATAATCAGTCCAACATTACAAAACATTGCTGAATTCCTGCCTTCCCTTAAACCTCACTCCTCCTCCTCCTGAACATTATTATGCATGTACTGTTCCCACAATCTCCATTTACCTCTATGTAATTTGATCCTTCTGTTTTCTAAAGATCCCTCTTCCAGTTCTTTTATCTGTTTTATAGTATTATTTTATCTGTTTTATAGTATATACCTCAAATACAATTAGTGTAGACTTTGATTTCTATTTTCTAGTAATTGCTTTTTTGGCAGCCAAAAATAAACATAATAAGGCCTTACTTCTTCCAGGTAATTCAGATCATGTATCCCAGCTCAAAAAAATAATTAATTTACTTACAGCCATTTGCTCACCCAATATTTCTGAAAGAATACACTGTAAGGAATTTTTAAAATCTGCCAACTCATTACACTCACAAAACATATGTTTCCAGTTATATGACATTGATGTTGTTGATGGGTAGAATCACATAGTACAGCAATGGCATAAGCATGTTACTGACATGCTGCTCTAGGCCAAGGGAAAGCATGTTCCATAGCAGATAACATGTCAACCAAGGGGTGGCCACTCAGGAGCAGAACTAACAGATCTGGAGGACTGGAGGGATTTTTGGTGTCCCTGCAAGGGATCAGTTGTACTGGCATCATTCCTGGAGGAAATGACTCTGACACCAAGATGGGCCAACCCTGACACATCTCAGTGGATGTTTTATCAGGTTAGGAACCCTTACAGCAGAGCTGAAAAACTAGGTACTAGACTGACCACAGCATAATCTTTCTGTGTTATGTACTAGGAACATTGGGTATCCAGATATATAAGGATGTCAGAGGAGGTAGGTTGGAAATGTACAGGACTTCTTGCATGGATGCCTTTAGCATACATGCCACAGGGCCACAGCTGCAGCACACATATTCATGCTCACTCCAGTGTCTTTCGTTGTGTTTTCACAGCACAGCCCTCTGTTACATGGGGCAGCTGTACAGGCTGGAACAAGACAACAGGTGGATGTTGTCATCTGTGCAAGACCTGATGAAAATGATCAAACACAAATACATAAATCACAGTCAGATGACACAGTGGCATTGTATACATGTTGGATTGGCATCCAGTTACAATACAAAATGAAGGTATAGTTCAAGCTACAGATGAACCAGAGAATGTATAGTCTCATTCACCATCCTTAATGGGAGTGCGGTTCCTATGGCTGTAATTACCAGTAATGCTCCCCATATGGCTGCAGCAACACAGCAGCATACTGCATCTGATGTAGTTATACCCTGCACTACACAGTCTTACACTAATGCCATCATATATTACCACTGGCCCCAGACCTATGGGTAGCACTTGAAATCTATCACTATAAGGGCAAGGCTATAATCTGGGCATAATCTACAGCTACCCCTTTTACCAGGAAGCTTGTTGTTATGTGATATTTGTGAGGATCTCCCATGCATTGCCAGCTGCTCTGTAGGGCAAGGTATTCAGGTCAATAATTATTTGCTTGATGACATCCCTGGTGGCACATACAACCCCATTAAGTGTCAGCCTGGCATACATTTTCAAGTGGGCATGATATTACAACCCCATTATGTGTCAATACCACTACATTATGTGTCACACATTAGACCTCATCATGTGGTGATGATAACACTCCCCATTATTTGCCACCCTCATATGCACTTTCATATAGTGATGATAATACCTTCATTATTTGTACCCCTGACATATACCCTCCCATTATGTGTCAATCTAACATGCACTTGCAAGTAGTGATGATAATACTCCCCCATTATGTGTTGCCCTGACACGCACTTCCATGTGGTGATGATATTTCCCCCCATTATGTGTCACCCATTGGACCTCATCATGTGGTGATAATACCCTCCATTATGTGTCACCCTGGTATGCACTTT